>NC_051181.1:175111296-175361296 GCF_013339695.2 Rhipicephalus sanguineus | reverse complement strand
GATGGAAAATGCCAAAAGGTTTGCGCTTTGCTTGTCTTTGAAAAAAATCTGACACTTGCTCCGATTTGTTTACCAAAATGGGTCGTTAAGGGGTATCAACTTCAAGTACTTTTGTAAAAACACAGCTAAGCACAATTCTGCCAGGATTCATTCTCGGAGATGATCACTCGGAATGGGGCAGCAAGTTCATGCGTTTTGGCACTGAAGAAGATTTCTAGTTCCGTTTTTTCTTCTTCTCCATCAACTTGGCAATGCCATCAAGACTAAAACTCTTGCATAGCTTTTTAGCGGCCGACCGCACTTTTTCCAAAGAAACATCACTGTGAATATCAAAAACAGAACCAATGGCATCCGACGCTTTCTCCTGATACATAGATTTAGGCATCACCGCGAAACCGCCGTCTTTATCGGCCGGTAACAATGCAAGCGAGTTGTCCCCGATACAAAAAACTTCCCGCGCGGAGGGCAGCCCCGCATCAGTACGTCGACACCTTCGGATACACACCTGTCAACGTCGTCTTCAGGGACCTGTTTCGACACCTGCCGAACCATCCCCAAAAGTTCCGGGCCGGACTTGCGTGGCTCGACGGCGAACTTCGGTCCACACTTCAGCACCTGCTGCACCTTCTCTGGTAAGGTCACGTCACCCACAAGGTGAAGAGGGTTCGATGGAACGGCTGACTTCTTCTGTACTTGCAGCCTTAGCCCCGGTAGGACTTGCTGCCAAAGGAATTCTGTCGTTCGGTCAGCCAGTCTTGAATATTCTCGCCCGTCCTTGCAAGTTGCTCGTGGTCCCAGCAGTAGTCTCAGCTGATCTCTGTACAAGCGAGTTTGCCTTTGCCACTCGGATCGCATAACTTTGCAGATCCGAACTCCGTGGTTGAGAGAGGGTAATCAGTAGCCGAATAGTGCCATCACTTCAGGGGGTAACACTTTGCGCCGTATGCAGAAACCAAGCGTCCGGGCTCTGCAGGCCGCTATCGCGATCAGCGGGACGATGCGGCTGGGTCGGTGCTGTACACAACGGAATGCCCGATGTACAAGAAATGAATTTGCTCAAGGCGCTTTGTTGGGCTAGTTGGTTATGATCCATGAGACTGTTTGGCGTAGCGCACACCCACAA
The DNA here is from genome assembly GCF_013339695.2 of Rhipicephalus sanguineus. NCBI lineage: Eukaryota > Metazoa > Arthropoda > Arachnida > Ixodida > Ixodidae > Rhipicephalus > Rhipicephalus sanguineus. Next base: position 175,360,173 of record NC_051181.1, on the reverse strand, counting down.
GGACAAAGAAAAACACACACACAGCCAGGGGCGTAGCCAAGGGGGGGGGGGGGGTTGGGGGTTCAAACCCCCCCCCCCCCCGAAATTTTTCAGTTTTGCTTGCGTATATATACACGCACACATACAAACGCAGGCACGAACATACATAAAGTATGGTTGAACCCCCCCCCCCCCCGAAAAAAAATTTCTGGCTACGCCCCTGCACACAGCGCTAACTTTCAACTAATGGTTTTATTTCTGATCACACGTGTCCTTTTTATACAGCAACAGGCGATCGATAAAAACCAGAAAAAACATGTAATAGTACAGCATTGACCGCGTGCACGTCATCACTGATCACATCTGCACTTCAAAGTGACAATTCAAGATACCTCTTTTCTTTATCGGACAAACCTAAAGAAGGCGCACTCACGCATTTTTCTTTCACTTTTTCAATTTCAGATGCCTCGCTTATTTCCCGGGTTGTGTGCTCTCAAACTCTGGAACGCAACCACACCTTTGGCAGTGAATGCCCAAGTGGCCAGACACAGCTGTGTTGACATTATACGAGTGTTCTCTGAGTCTCTGGTTTACACACCTTCCGGTTTCATGGATCATGGATCATAACCAACTAGCCCAACAAAGCGCCTTGAGCATACTCGATCGTCTTCGTCATGGCAGTAGCGCACGTTTGGTGGTTATGAGGTTAGAGAAGAAGCTCGTTTCTGCGACCCATCGTTGGAAGGAGGGGATCGCGAAGGAAGAGCGCGGAAAGGAGAGGCCCCATTCACATACCTTCTCACATCACCGAGCGCCAACTGCGAGTCGTGTTATTGGTGTTATCATATATGGAGCTCGCCGCGCGTCTATGCAGGACTGCGCTGTTATCGTTTAGTTCGCCAATAGCAGCCATATGCACTCCGCCTGCCGAAGTTCAAGCTCTGTGCGCCGCTGCCGGCTTCCCTAGTAGCACTAGCTCCAAATGCATTGACACAACGTTGTGGCAACATTGCGTGCTACTAGGGTTCTTAGCTAGAGGGGTTCAACCCCCAACCCCCACCCCACCTCGAATTTTTTCACTTTTGCTTGTGTATATATACACGCACACATACAAACGCACGCACGAAGTTACATACAGTATGGCTGAACCGCCCCCGAAAAAAATTTCTGGCCGCGTCACTTCCACGAAGGTTCTACCGGTTCCCCCGGGGGTTCCCCCCTCCGCTCCTGTCGGACGCCTTGTCGTGAAGGCAGCTAACGCCGTTCGCGCCGTTGGCAGCTCTCCCGGCCTCTTATTTCTGGACCGGTTCCCACGCGCCTAACGTCGTTATCGTGGAAAGAGAGCATTGGCGCTGGCTGACGAAAAAAAAAAAAAAGTAACCGACCTAAAAAAAAAAGCTACCCCTGGCGGGACTCGAACCCGCAATCCCCGGTTTAGGAGACCGATGCCTTATCCATTAGGCCACAGGGGCGCAACGAAAACGGGTTGCGAATAACACTACTTATTCCTTACACGGGACGTACTCTGCTGCAGAATTTGTCGCGTGGTGTGAGATGCTGCGTGCGTGCTAAAGGCGATCCCCTTCACGCTTCGGAAGCATCAGGCAAGGCGACGTGAAGCGAGTAGTTTGACCCGTTTGTGTTCGGTACTCCCGCAATCCAGGGTAGGGGGATCATATAAGATGAATTTCGACTTCACTGCCGTGCTACGTGGGCTCGGTGGATCGATGTCCCATATCCCTGCCCGCAATTGCCGCTGCATTCTGTCGTAGATTAATACTAGTGCAGAAAGTGTGTTAAACCGTTCTACACAGTGCAGCTGTGCCACATTACAACGCCTGTGCGCGCTTATGGCTCTACAACATATGATAACGTTCGTGCGTATCTGCTGGACAAACGTATGTTCGAAGGTGAACGCAAACGTATTATCTGCACCGAACGTGTGAAGAGCTGGTTTCAGTCACAAAGGTTTCGTTCATTGCTAAGATCCACCTCTCGAAGCAGTATCGAAGTTTAATTTTCTACGTGCGCACGAAAATACTCACTGCATGAAGCCGCACGGCTGCACCATCGCGTCACTGTACCAGCTGTGTTGATCATAATCTTTGTCATGGGCAATATACTAAATCTGATATATTCTGGTAAGCACTCTCAAGGTAATAAAAACTTGTCATTGCGCATGTAGATTGCCGGGGCCGGATTTTATGATTCCCCCAACCCACCCCGCCCCACCGGCTACGCGGATAATTCTTACATAAAATATTACAGCATTACAGCATCACTACCTGCCATGGGAACCATTAATTGTGTTTTTATAAATAAAGGTTTTATCTTTAATTACATAAAAAATAAAATCGTGCCTCGAAATAAAATATAAAAAGCGAGCGTGGGCCTCGAACAGCATTGAGTAGTCAGTTTATAAGTGTTACTCATTGGTGGGTTCTAGCATATTTCTCGTAAATGTGTCATTAGGGTTGAACCATCAAATGAAAATGCTATCACTTTTTCTTGTTATAATGCACATAGCTTTGCTTTAAGTTCAGCTTCATTCCTTTACCCCTGCAATCTTCCTTGTAAAGCATGTTTATTCACCAATATGGTCTTTTTAAATAACATAATTATAGTCCAGCAATCGGATTCATGCTTCATATCGTCAACATAAATAACGCTTAATGATTGGGGGTTCTTTAATTGCTTTATACCTTAAGACCAAGCATCATAATTAGCATTTGTAGCATGTTTCAAAAAGCTTGTACTCCCTTTTGAAATGGAAAGTAGCTTTCACTGCTCTGCTTTTTTTCTGGAAGGGCTTCAGGAGTTGGTTTTAAGGAGAGTGCACCATACAGTAATCCAATTGAATTGAAAAACATTTATAAAAAGAAAGGGCTTTGAGAAGCAGGTGAGTCCAAGGCTCCACTGGCCTTTGCAGGCGTGCCTGGTCGAGGAGAGTGACTTGGGCCTCCTTTTCCTTGCTGGCGAGCAGGGCCTCCCACTGCTCCGTTCTGAATTTTTGCAACGGAATCTGAGGCATGTCAATTTTGGGTGGCCTTAGTTCACATTCCCACGTAATGTGGGCGAGAGCTGGCAGTCCTCCACACCATGGGCAAGTACCAGCGTATGCAGTTGGGTGGATGGCATGTTTTAAACACAGGTGCGGATATGTCTTTGTGTAGGCGGCACCACTCATACGCTTAACACCTAGCCGAAGGTGTGGTGGGGAGTATGACGGTCGTTGGCAACACTGCAAGGTGTCCTAAGATATCCCGAGGAGTGTGGGGGGCATGGGGTAGCAGGTGGGTATCTGGACGAGGGACAGTCGCTTGGTGAGTAATAGCTCGAGCTGCACTGTCCGCTCTATCGTTACCCATTTCTGCTATATGTCCCGGGAACCGTGTGATGTGGTGCTCCTGGTTTAGTGTTACACCTAAGAGGCGGGCAACGCATGCAGGTACACAACCGCTAGAGAAATAACAACACGCTGTATGAAGTTTTAAGGCTAAATGTCAGTGGGAGAGACACTTGCAAGGGTTGTCCCCTCAGACTGAACACAAGAGGGGTCGGAGCCCTCCCCCCCCTCCCTCCCCCCCCATATGATTTAAGCAACTGCTCACTGTGTTGTCATTGCAATATGGTACAAAAAGGTTGGTGTATGTATTTATCTGGAGAATAATACACCAGAAATTACCTATAGCTAACTGCTCATATAAAAACAGAGTCGTTCCCTAAAATTGTTACATACAGAAATACACTACCTTAAACTTCATTTCGGGGAAAGGGTGTCTTAACCTCCATCTATGTACGTGTGCACCTATGTATATTGCCATTCAGAAACTAAATGTTTTGGAGGGTGAGGGGTTGCTATGTCTATGTTAATACACCCGCTGCATATGTTCAAATTTATCAGAAGCAATGCTTTTGCAAAAAATTAAGGTTAGGTAGATGTTGTGAAACTAAAATTGACGTGTAAAATTGTTTTTACTGTCATTCTAGGCAAAACATAATTTAATGCATTGTTTAGGTTTACGCACTGTACAAGTCCAAACGTCAGTGTCGGGCAATATTTTGTTTATGACCACTCACACGCCCAGCATGCAATAAGCACAATGCAAACAACAGTTAATGCAAACGCATACTGTGAGACGTCAACACAGTGCTGTTACGACGATTTGTTGAGCACAGGATGGGGAAAATGTGGGCAGGCAAGAAGTGATACAAAAGACATAAGGTCAGGTGTTATTTGCCTCTTATTTCTGCATCTTTTATCAGATATAGATAAATGTAATTTTGCAAGCAGATGTCACTGTCCACATTTGGCAAGACAGCAGGCATATTCGACAGAGTCTAGAGGGGTTCGCAAACAAAAACATTGTTTCCAAGAAGGGAATGTTCCAAGCCTAGATGTATCTGAGCTGAAAACGGGAGATACATTCAAGCAATCAACAGCAGCGAACAGTTGACATCAGGCCAATGTATCAGCAAGAAGACTGGGTGAAGAGGTATCCCCTTGCTGATGCATTAGCTCCAATTTACAAGTATGGATGGCCAATGAGCACCGGTGCCAAGTTCATCGAGTCTGAATATTAGCAGCCACTTCCACAGTCAATTTCTAGTTCACACTTCAAGATGCGACATAACTGCCACTGAGGTAACGCCAATGAAAGTTCTTACTGTTGGCAACAGCTGATGGTTACAATCACCACTCAGTTCCATTATGACAAATTGCATTCACTAGCAGAAACGAAAAGCGCATAATCGTATATTTTGCAACCCGACTGAATACTAGGAGCAACAACCCAATAATTGCTGCAACTCTTCATGCACATGCTAGTGTGTTTCTCACTTGCATAGTACTATTCCCGATTGCATATTCATCATATTAAGACTCGGTCAAATTATTGCCCATTGCAAGCCACACGAGGCAAAGGTGCCTCAGAGGATGTCAGGTTACTTTCTAGGAGCTGCCAGTCTTGCTACAACAGAAATCGCACTGGGCCAGAAGTAGCCACTGTATTGCAGTGAACATTCGACAGCAGCCGAATATCCTGAACAGGTATCTATTGTGCTCTTACCAAAATTGTAGTGAAGTCACAAGAATATAATTACTTGTGTTACTCTGGGTTTCACTTGAACTGGTGATGGTCGTCATTGGTAATGGCAGTTCAAAAACCCCCGAATGCAAACGTATAAGGAAGTTAAACTGCGAGAATTCGTTCAGAAACCGTTTGCTAGCTAAACATTGAACAGATGGCCACTTCCGAGTGCATGGGAACCAGGGCTGGGCAAAGGTACTTTAAAATCGTATCACGATATGATACAGGATGCTCGGGCAAGAAGTATTTGAGATACAGATACAAGATACTTACAGAATTATTGTATCCAATACGATACTTCCCTATTGTATCTTAAGATACTTTAATACATTTGCAAATTTGCTATTATAGATCTATATGATGAAGCAGCAAAGGCCTATCTACAAAACTATTTACTTGACAATTTCTTAACTGCGACTAACTTTGTTTAATTTTAATGGATTATCTGTTTCTATCCCGAAAGTTTCATTCCGAAATAACTTATTGGGATTTTTTTCGCTGCTTAACATGACTGCTATTTATACGCTGAACTGTCAGCGGTTTTTGCTTGAGACTTTGTAATTAATGGTGTTGCTGCTCTACTTGGCGACCAGCTAGCAAGTTGCCATCTACTTGCAAGAATATCATTAAGAAGCCTCCACACGATGGCACAAATACCACTGTGCAGTCTACCTTGTCCGTAGGCGTATTACCATTTTCCTAATACTGCATCACCCAACGCGTTTAGGGCAGCAACAATGCTTGTGGCGACATTTTTCTGTGACGCATCGTGTGAAGACAATAACTAAAGAGTCAGCACTCACAATTCATTAAGGATATAAAACTGCAGCGATTTTTTGTCCTATTTATATGCTGGCGCAAAGCGTTCATTAGTAACACATTGACTAACGTGCAATCTTTTACCATTTCCTCTCCAAAAGAATTTGTGCCGCCCAGAAACATCTCAGACATACTGTAGTGGCACAAAGCATCACAAAATGTCAATGCTGTTCATACTATTGCCACTTTTACCTCTGCTTACCTGCTAATTTCTAACACTAAAAAAACTTTAAAGCACCCTAAAAAATGGAAAACAAATATATCTAGTTCAAATAGCAAGACGGGTCCGTATTGAACAGTCGCAGTGAATAAGTATACAGGGTGTTTCACTAAGTACAACCAAATACTTAAAAAAACAAGTGGTTAACCACAACTGAATGAAACCAATGGCATATTGTTTACCGTTATGTGGCGCTCGTTATGGCATTTCTTATGTTGTGCTTAATTGGTTAATTAAATAAAGTCAATTATGCAACATTTTTAATATTCACTTCAGGGCCAAGTGCGCTGCGTCACGTTGTACAGCTTATTTAAAAACAACCGATTCAATTTTTTTTTGCCAACCTACATGCTGCGTGGTGAATATTTTCTGGCTTTCAAAGAAAGCCCGCGAAATATGAAATAAAACCACGTGACTGTGCTCATGTGCTACCGTACTGCACCGCACTCAAACACGGTTCGAAAGAAACAACTGGCGCTTCCCAGGGACGATGGCGCTTGCTGGCTGTGTCCGGCCGTCAGAAATGTTGACGCACTGTGGAAGCCGATGCCTAGAGCAGCGGCCGCTCATTTCGCCACGTTCCACACATCTGTTTTGCTTGAAGCACGTTTGAGAGCACTGCAGTACAGTTAGCACACGAAGGCAGTCACGTGGTCATGTTTCGCTGGGCTTTCTTTAAACGCCGAAAAAAAAAAATCGGTACACAGCATGTACGTTTCCACAAAAAATTGGATCGGTAATTTTGGAATGACCTCTACAATGTAACGACACACACTTGGCCCTAAAGTGAACATCAGAAATGTTGCATAATTAATCTTAGTTAACTAACAAATTAGGTGCAATATAGAATACCCTAACGGGAGCCACCTGACTGTAAACCATGTCGTTGGTTTTATTCAACTGAGGTTAATCACTTGTGTGTAAATACTGGTTCCAGTTACGTGAAACACCCTGTATAAAAATGATACAGGTGGCACCCCTAAAAATAGAGCATGATGTATTACCAAATTAGATGTTAAGGTCAGACAACAGAAAACTCACTGCCTATGGAATAAATAAAGAGCTCCTGGGACGCTCATGAGAAAAACGGAGTACTTGGTATTATGCTTCTGAAATCCCCTTCCTAACATCTTTTCAAATTATCATTAAAATAAAATAACTTCTTGAATAATTTAGCAGGAAGAACAATATACAGTACGCCAAAATATTTTCTGTTACGTAAATGCTTTTTCTATTGCATCTAGCATCGGCACTGGTAGTGCGATTGTCTTTAGAATCTAATCTGCATATAAGTCAATCTCATCGGGTGTAAGTCAAGCTTACGTCCACGAAATCTTTCAAGTCGCTGATGTGTGAACGCCGTGAGACACAAAGCAACCCCATTCTTGCATTCTTGAGACTTTGCAGCGAAGCACCACGCAAAACAAACTTCGGTAACGACTGTACTGTGCCGCATGCATTGGAGTATGCAGCACAGTACAGTGGCCACGAACAAGTGTCATGGCACCGACACAGCTAAAGGCGAATTCTGAGCGCAGCTGTTTAGGTGTTTTGATTTTGCGATAAGTCGAGGCGCGACAAGAACGCGGAAGGCAGCGCGTTGGCACGTTCCACAACAGCCGCCGCATACGGGCCTCCGTTCGTGCAGTGCTTTATCTTCATATATGGTATTGGTGGGCGCCCTCGCCACATACCTTAGTGATGACGTCATCGGCGACCGCACGACGGTGTGCACTACGGTGGTGCCACGGAACCTGTCGTCTCGCCACTGTCGTTCCCTCCTCCTTGCTATCGACGTCTTCCATCCTCTGCTGCGCTCCGTGTGCGCTCTCTTTTGTCCTTGTTCGCTCTGCCTGTTACGACGACGCTGACGCCGCTCAACGCAGAAACGGGCGCCTAAGAGCTGCGCTCTAAAACTTGTTTATTATGGGCGAACTTGTGGCCGGAAAACTAGATGCAAGATCCAGGAGTCCGCTAGAGCGTTCTACACACAAAGTGTCCCTTCGACCAATGCATGTCTTCTTCTCCCAAGCCTTGCAGGTCAACCAACTTTCATGTGTGCGTGTGTGAGAGGCATGCGTTGCGCCGTCACGAGAAGCGTGAGCAGGCACAAGGCATTGCAGACGATAACACAGCCTCTCGCCACGCTCCGCATTCGCTCTCTTTCGTTGTCGTTCACTCTATCAGTTACGCCAACAACAGTGACGCCACTCAACGCAGGTACAAGCACCTAAGAGCTGCGTTCTGAAAAAGTCGGCTGCACGTAGACATTCGCGCACTTATTTTTGAGGCTCGAGTGCCATCACGTAACTCTGCTTCACCAATACGAACGTGTAGACCTAATCGTCTGTGCTCACTGGAGCACTCTGGCACAAAGACAAAGAATGTCGCTGCGGTTAGTTTTATTCATTTAGTGGCAGCAGTATCAGCTCAAGAAGCGAGTTCAGCTGACTTTTATTGTTTCGCACGGTGGTGTCTCTGTAGCGGTATCTTGTATCTTAAGACACAGTACATTATTTAATGTATCGGAAATACAGATATAGATACTCGTTTTGCGAGACTATCACAATACACATATAAGATACCCGTAGAGTATCTAAGATAGTATCTAAGATACACGTATCTTCGATACTGCCCAGCACTGGTCTGAACAATAGTACTTTTTTTTCCACATAACAGTAGAGTGAAAGGGACGGAGAAGTAAATATTAATATAGTGTTTCAACTGCTCATGTCAGAAATCCCAAGCACACGGTGCAATGATTTATGCTGTTCTTATGAAAGATGAAATGCTTTGATTGATTATGGGGCCAACAACAACAACCGTGTTTTATGGCATTTGATTTTCACATCCTATGATGTAGCTGCCTGAAACAACTATAAGACGGCAATACGCTTGTCACAGCAGCATTATTAGAGGTAATGTTAGCATTACACTAATTAGACTTATTATGTCTACATGCACTCTACTCCACTTGAACTATGAACTACGCAGAAGATTATGAAAATGAGAGATTCTTTCTTGCTAACTGTACCAGTCACAACTCGCCGTTTCACAAAATTGCACAAACATATAAAGATTGGAAAAGATGGCTGTGGTTCCACTGCACAGCCAGCTTGCTGCCATTGGCAACACAAAACAGCTTTGTAAGGGCACCACCTTAATAAAGCACTTCCTCCTAATGACTTGTTCAAGCATCAACTTGAAAGAACACTTCCACAACTGCAAACGCGAGATTGCATCCAGACTGGTTTAACCTAACATGTTTATTCTGAACACTCAGTCACTGTTCAATCCTAGTGTTCCACTCCATACATCACTCTAACAATGCACAATCATTCAAAACATCATGCTTCAAAAGAGAAAACGTTTCCATTACACTTTCACCTCTGTACACAAGTAACTCTGTCAAGCACTGCTGCAGCTGAAGCAATGCATCTCACTTTCGTTTCTGCAAGTGTGGCGCTGAGAGTTTGACTTTGCCAGGTATGTTTCGAGAGATGTCTTGGTCCTTGGTCACACGCAGAAGGTCCCGTTCCCGTGGACTGGTGTTCTTGTCCAGCAGGAAGACCGACAGTGCCGTCTTGGCCGCCTTTCCCCTCCGCCCAGTGCCGGGCGTTACTTTCACCTTGTGCTTGTAGTTCTGGATGGCCGCATAGGGGCACACACAGGCACAGCGAACAAGAGCCATCTTCAGCCACTGGGCAACCTGTGAGTGAAGCCAGAAGCCTCTGCTGCTCATCGCCAACACTGCCTTCATCTTCGTCCTCTTCTGGATCAGCCTGCAGGTCGTCGTCTTCTACTGGCACTGCAGCCTTGTTGCTGCCCTCTTTCTGGCTTGCTTTCTCTTTTACATCTTCCTGCTTTGATCCTTGTTCAACTGCATTTTCTGCTGCTGGGCTTGTCAGCATCATTCGTATCTACCGTACCAGCTGGTTGCTCTGGCTTTGCCAATGGCTTATGTTGTGCTTTTGGCTGTAGCTGCTTTCCTTTGCTAGTGACTACCTGCCCAGCATCCTTCTTGCCTTTTTTCTGCTTGCGACTCTTCGTCTCTTTAGGCACACCAGCTGATGCAAGAATCTCCATGCGTAGACGACGCTCGTCTTCGTCTTGGTCCTTGTACTTTTCCTTGATCTTCTTCAACTTACCGTGTGTCCCTCTCTTAGGCTTATTTGCCTTTTCAGCGTTCGCACCAGCCGGCACTTCTTGCGGAGGTGGCTGAGGCTTTGGCTTGGCTGGTGGTGGCTTGCGGCTGACCTGCGGCCCTCTTGTCGGCTGCGAATAACAATCTCTTCCGCTGCGTCATGATCGTCATGCTCCGTCATTGCTGTCTCTAGCTCGTGAGGAAGCTTCACAACCGTGTCGGGGAACAGCTCGGCATCAGCTTTCGTACTGTCCGCATCACCGTCGCCCTTGGCGCTACCCTTCTCGGAGTCGGACTCGTCAGACATTTCTAACTCTGGTCCTTCTTCCGGCGGCTCCGTGCTGGCCTCCGTTTCATCCTCGGCCACGCACTTTGCGCTCTCCCCGGTGCCTCTCAATGCTCTCGTCATCCAGCTTGTACAGAAAGCCAAAGCCCATAATGAGATAGGAAGGGGGCAGGTAGTTTTTCTTGCCACGAATCATGAAGGCCCCCGGAGTGAGGTACTGTCCTGTCGGTGCTGTCTTAGAAACCTGGTGGTGATGCACCCACCAGCACTGGTCACAACTTTGGCGTCCCAGGCCGCACTGTAGCAGATGGCCATGGTTCCAGCCTCGTTCAAGGTCTTAGGTGGTACGGTGCTCCCGATGGGTTTTTGATGACGATGCTGCTAGCACCGTGGAGGTCCGCGTGCACGTAAACGTCGCCAGGCCGCAAGTACTTCTTCACGATAGCCTCATTCTGCTGCGCATCACGACCTCCCACGACCAAGTAGTCCTCCGAGCTGATGAACCAGAAGAACTTTTCAAACCAGAATGCCTTTCGCGCTTTAGCAATGTTGGTGGTCAGCGCTACTTGCTTGAGTGCCTCACGCGTCTTCTTTTCCGCCGACTTGTACGCCTTTGCAGACGACTCTATTGTCTTCTGTTGCTTGCCGCTGCATGCTTTTTCTGGTCATAGTACTTGCGCGCGTTAGCATATGCAGAGAGGTCTATGTCAATGTCGACAAGGGCTTCCTCGCCTTCGTCATAGGGTCTTTCAGGAGCATCTCAAAATGATTTGTCTCGAGATTGAGCTTGCGGATGGAACGAGCCATGGGGTCACCTTGCTCTTGGGCTTCTTTGAGCAGCTCTGTAATCTCGCCCAGCCAATCTGGTTGGCAAGAGCGCTGCGGACAACACAGGCACGTTCCACTAAATCAAGATTCATTTCAATCAGCTCGGCTTTCAGAACGTCTGCTTGTTGCACCTCTTGAAGAGCCCGAATTTTTTCTCGGGTCTGTGGAGGTTCTCCAATTTCTTGAGGCCTCTTTCTCACGTTGGTGGGCACGTAGGGTGATCTTCTGCATTTCAACACTCGAGAAGAACTGATCGACCGCGGCACTGAATGATGGAAGCTCAATCGTAGAAATGGCACCCGTTCCAGAGCTGTGCTGGTGCCAGAGGAACGGGTGGAACTCCTGGTAAGTTGCGATTTCGGTGCTTCCATTCGGCTGGCTGAATGCTTTCTCGATCCGCTGGACGATGTAACCTTGACAGACTCAGTCTTGGCACGAGCCATGATGGGTCTGCATCGTGCAAGCATTCCAAGACTTTTCGGTAAGTCCTTCAGCTGGAAGTGTGCTGATCTGGCTCGGCTGGAGACCAGGCCCAATAACACTGCTCAAGAGGGGTGGCCATACAGAGTCCGGGCAAAAAGAAAAAGGATGTGTAAGGAGTCGACAATAAAACTTCAGCAATGGTACATATGAAGAATATGCAGAAAGAACCATGTAATCAAGTTTTTAGAACACTAGAGAAGCTCACAGGAGGTTTCAGTGGCAGCAGGGAGGTATGCAACCATAATGCAACTTAACCATACTCTACTCAATGCACTGCCAAAAAGGCATTACTAAGTGCTTCACTGCAATGTAAAAACACCCTTTGTTATGTTCTATTGCATTAAGTCATGAAAAGCGCTTCTGCTCAAGTTACAAGTTAACTCAACTTTTTCAGCAAGCCCTTGATAGCTGGCCTTTCATCCAATTCCACTGCATAAGTGCAATAATCGAAGTTGATTTTTCAATTAGAGCCCTATTTTTCTTAGTGCAACACTTCATATTCAAGAGACATTTTCATGGAAGGTAATTCTTACATCACCACAAGATGGCTCCTGCATGACACAAGTGACTTATTTCTTTCACTTGAGTTACACTAAATCTTTAATGAACCAACACCTGAATGCGTGTTTTATACCTTTTGGAAGTGCTTATAGAGTACCATGGGTGGCTACTTCACTTGGCTGCTTGATTTATAGGCCTTGACATCTGAAGGAAACACTGATGATGCACCCCAAAAACAGCTGTATCCTCCCAGATATGTTCTCGTCACACAACAGTTTTCAAAGTCTATCCTGCAAGTCATTCTGAGCTTTAGTTCTGCACGTCCAGTACATCCAGGCTTCAAATAATCTGCATGGTATCAGCACAACATAGCATATTTGACAGAAAATGAGCAAGCGCACAGTTTTTGAAAAAGAAAACTCAAGCAAGGCAGATGACAACTATTGTTGCATGATACAAAGACACCCCAAAGGGTGTGTATGAAAGGTACATGCTGCTTTGGCAACAGCCTGACCCTATGAAAGGGGCCCTGCGCTTCAAACTACGTACACTGTATTTATGGTATGTTTGTTTAATTAATATGGAACTTGATGGCGACTAGCACCAGTAAAAGCACAGCAAAATCACGGCATTTCATATCCTAATTTACTCCTGAAACCTGTTCCCACACTGTACACAGCATAGTAAATAAACAATTTCTGGCACCTCAAGCTGTGGGGTATTGATTGGTTCAGAATAACGAAGAGATTGTGCATGCTTACAATGTACACGCATTGAGGAATATAAAAATGGAAACACGTTTTATGCTTGTTGGAGTTATGAAGAAGACACAAATTTGTGCATTCTACCAATTTCATTTTGTGTGCAACTGACACAAGGATCGCTGCCTAACGGCCTACACAAAATGCAGTCTTCATCAATATACTGCACTTTGCATTGCTGCATCACAGCAAAACCGTTTATTTATCAAGAGCAAAACTCCCTATTTCACTGTACTTTCTGTTGTCTCATTCTGTTGTCTGCTCAAGTTGCTGTAGTTTTCAGCTTTCAGCATAACAGCCCACATGTTTACTGTAACCCTTAGTGTTGACTAAGTCAAGAGGTGTGGCAGTGGCTTGCCATGCGAAAACCACAATGTACAGAAAGGTACAGCAAGATGTAAGCCGCCTTTCAATTGGTTGCAGCGAACCACCTTGCTGGATGAGTGAAACGTAAAGGGGTGTGCCAACTTCCATCATCTGCTCTTATTTTGAATCAGTAAATTGAATAACATTTGTTGTTTGCCCATTTTAATTTTCAAATTTATGTTCATGATACAAGAGCATGTCATGCAAAACTTAGTGCACAGGGTTCCTATTGGCCACGAGATCGAGCGGAGTAGCCGCCTAGCGGCTTCTGGCTGAACCGCGCCTAGTGTGGATTGCTCCATGCGTCATCTGCCAGCCCCGTTGTGTCTGCATGTGCACGTACGTCATGCAGATCCTCAAAAGGCGGTTTGTTCCGTTGCGTTAGTGCAACTTTAACCGCTCGTACGTATGCCTAACACGATGTAAAGAAGAATGTGGCTTTGATCGGCTGTATATATACTGTAACAAGATCAGAGAGTGCACTTGTCGAGAGTGCTGTGTGTGGTCGTCGTACCCTCCATTCACGAGAGTCATATCAGTGTAGGTGCCGCTCTGTGGTTCAAGCGCATTGCAAAGTGCACTTGGCGTTGCCCTAAAGAGGAGAAGTATTAAATCTCATGTGAATATAGCCTTTTAGCAGCGCGGTGGTAAAAAAAAGGCTCGCATGTACTTGAGCGTTGTGGTTAGGTGTTGTTTATACGTTATGCGACGAGCTTTAGTTGTGTACGGTCCTGGTTTCACTAGAGAGAATATTTCTGTTAAGTCACATCTGACACTTCGGTACTTAAATTGTCCCCTAAAAAGAACAGAAAATGAAATGACACCGAAATCGCAAAACTGAGTTGCCTTGCGCAATTTTAACTTGTGGCGAAATTTATACAAAAACACCCGTGTACTTAGATTAAAGGAGCACTGACATCAAATTTCAAGATCGAGATGTGCCCATCATTCGATCGCTTGGTATGCATAGGTCTTCTTGGCCAAATTTGAACGGCATCCATCGCGTGGAAGTTATTTTAATTCGATGTCAAACAGCGTAGGAGAAAAAAAAAAAAATCGGCTGCCCTGCAACATCGACACTAGTGCTACGTGTTCGGGTGTGATACATTGCACAAAAATCACCCTGAGTGACGATACGCTAGTAACAATGACGTCGACGATCTCTGAGTGTGTTTGGAGCCGACTGCCAGCCATGCTTTCACTCTCTCGACGACTGGCACCCGGCGAGGCCTATTGTTCCGCACCCCTCTCGCTTTGTTGTCGGGCTGCTCTCGAGGTAGTTTTCATGAGGGGTCACGCGCTTAACAGGTTTAACCCATACCGAGGCACCCACATACTTTCAATCTCTACCGCGCGCGGGGCCCCGATTTGAAAACCGCGCTTTCTACGTCACCACAGCTTGAGTGCACGTGGTCTTTGACGCTCCCCGCATGGGTCGCTAGTTTTTGTGGTTTTTAGGCGGGCGTTTTGAAGTGACGCTAAAATGGTCACAATTAACTACGCTACAATTAGTTATACGATACGCTGGAGCATTTACGATTTAACTTAGGGATTACCAGACCCAAAGCTACAAATTACAGTAAAAAAGTCACCAACAAAAATTTTGCTGTCAGGGGTCCTTTAAGGTGCACGTTAAAGAGCGCTGATGGTCAAAATTAATTCAAGCGGTGTAGTTTACATTTATGTCGTAGTAATTTCACGCGAAGCCACATCTTGTTTTCTTTACGTTATCTTGAGCGTTTGTGTTGCGTTGTTTAGATTGACGGAAGGCAGCGAACATTATTCGTATGAAAAAACGTACTTTGGTCCTGTAAAATAACCGGACCTTTGTTCCATTACTGTCGGGCAAGTAATCAATCGAAGAAATTTCTGTGCTATACAGTTACCTTTGTGTACTGTTAGTGGAATAAAAACAAGCGTGTGCATGTTAAATGTCTCCGTAGCGCTAAAGCACTGTCAGCCACATGGCTTTCCTCAGTAAACCTATCAACTGTCCTACATTTCATGGAGAACTGAATAAGAAATGCAAATGAATATTTGAGCGCACAGTGCACAAAGTGCTATTTCAACTCAACGTGCAGGAATACGGGCTTTCTTTTTGTTGAGGGGCATCCAAATGAACAAGAAGTAAATAATTCAGTCGCACTATACAGCACTGCGTAGTAGGTGGAACACAAGCTAAACATGTACAAATAAAACAACAGGAAAACGTCACCCATTGCGAAAACGCCGACTGTCGCCGAAGGCGAGCAACCCGTTCGTCAGCAGAATGCGCTTCTCTCACAAGTACTTGTAACGTTTGGCGTGCTTCGTGCATGAAATATGTGAAGAGCGCACATATTACCTCAAAGCTGCAGTCAACGCATTTTGTTTGCCGGAAATCGGGTCACATCGGTCACAACGAAGCGCTGCTGTGCACATTTGTATACGCGCCGACAACCGCCTATCCACACTAGTGCGGCGATGGTGCTGCCACCTGTAGCCCGATCTCGCGGCGAATACGGCGGACTGAATGTAATACCACTGTCACATGAGCACGCAAGAACTCTTTTACGTAAGCGGTCTTTTACAAAGTTGAAAGACTTTTTAATGAAGAGGCGTTACTTCACAGGCACACGGAACCATTGATCTCTTTTTAGTGCTTTCTTCCAGACATGCTACTGAAAGCGTGGCACTAGCTTTCAAACTGGAGCCAGTCAAAATAAAATTATGTATCTTGATATATAAATTCTAAGTGTCCCCTTCTGACCACTGTAGTTTGCAGTACGAGTGGAGTTACAAAGATTTGTCGCACTCTGTAATTGTTTTCTCTCTTCTCTCAGCCAGACGAAAGCGCTGGAAGCTAAGCAGGGGGCGATGGCACGGGGGAAGAAGGTACATCACGCGCTCATGACCTTGAACACTTTTTCTTTTTTTCTTTCTTTGAACGCGCGGCATACTTTCAGTGCGATTGCGCGCGCGCCTTGGCAAGCGACAGCTTCCTGCAGCGGCTGCAGTAACTAGGGCGCGCCATGTTCAAATCAGCCAATGGCGTGGAGCTTGTGTCAGTGACGTAGTAATTTTGAGTCAATAGTTTCATTTGTCGAGAGAAGAGGAAGCGACTTTTAGCTGACTGAGAATTTATTGTAAATCCCAGGCCGCGTGCTGCGCTATAATGTTTGGCTCGCGTGTTCTCAGGAGCGACTACCGATAAGCAGCGTTTTCTGACCATACCGAAAAAGTGTTGCAGGGCCCTCTAAAAGACATTCAAGTGCCCGTGTGACAGGCGTCTAAAACATATTCAACTCAATGCAGCTGACAGTCAGAATTACTAATCTTATTTTGTTCCCGCTAAATCTTGACAAATTTCTTCCTATTGTATCTTTAGGTAGGTTTCTATTTGCTGCTGACTGAGTAATATCTCTGCATAGCCATGATAAGCTTGGCACTCTTCAGTCTGATGTTAAATAGCCATATTTAAAAGTCCTGAACACCACAGGCATGCACAGGGTTCTCCATCAGGGGGAGCCAAGTTTTACCGCAGCGCCTTGCTCCCCACCTATTGACCGAGTCCGAAAGGAAAAAAAAAACAAGTTTCACAATGGATGCAAAATTGAAAATGAAGTGATGACATGCTGCTCACAATGGCCTGCCTTTTGGCTTTCAGGGGTAGTCTGGAACTGAACAGTGCTTACTGCAAATCGGTTCTGTGGAATTCCGCAAAGTGGCGGAAGGGTCAAGAAAGGAAAACTGACTGCTTCCTGGTTAGCTCAATTGGTAGAGCAACCACTCCGGAAAGGCGTTGGCCCGGGTTCGGTCTCCAGACAAGGACAAATTTTTCAGCAACTAAAAAGCTTTCTTTCTGAGAAATCCATGTGGATTTCCTTGTGGTTTCGCGCTACAAACGGGGGGTTTGTCAATTTCTCTTTCTTAAACAGTTCTTAGAATGCCACATCAGGGGCCCTCGGACACCATGAACGTCAAAAAACCTGCATGGCCATAACCCTGCACGTTAAACAATGACAGGACAAGACCGAATGAGTAAAGGTACGGAGCAGACTCCGTGACCCGAGCCGATTAGGGATGGCGGCAGCCCCTAATCACACCTATGCTAAGCACGTTTAATGGAGCCAAGTACCAGTAATTGCCAAGCGCTTGTGTGTGTTTGCTGAAATACTCGCATTTAGCCTTTTCACCACCTGAAAGCATCTACATGGATCTTATCACTTTCTATATAATAATAATATATATAATTTTTATGATTTAACGTTCCAAAGACACCGTACGATTATGAGAGGCACCGTAGTGGAGGGCTCCGGCAATTTCGACCACCTGGGGTTCTTTAGCGTGCACCTAAATCTAAGTACACAAGTCTCGGGCATTTTCGCCTCCATCGAAAATGCGGCCGCCACGGCCGGGATTTGATCCCCTGACCTGCAGGTCGGCGGTCGGCCATCGGCAGTCGACCGGCAGTTGGCCACCACTAGACCACCACGGCGGCTACTTATAACTTTTCGTGATTTCAGATAGTGAATGCATCGCTAACAGTGGCAACAACCTGTGCCATACTACTTAACTACATGCCATGCTATTTAAGCCACGAATGTTCTGCAATGCCCATCCCACTAGAGCCTTAAAGGACCCCTGACAGCGAAATTTTTGTTGGTGACTTTTTTGCTGTCATTTGTAGCTTTGTGTCTGCTAATCTCTAAATTAAATCGTAAATGCTCTAGCGTATCGTACAACTAATTCTAGCGTAGTTAATTGTGACCATTTTAGCATCACTTCAAAATGACCGCCTAAAAACCACAAGAAACTGGCGCCTCACGCGGGGGAGCGTCAAAGACCACGTGCACTCAAGCTGTGGTGACGTTGACAGCGCGGTTTTCAAATCAGGGCCCTGCGCGGTAGAGATTGAAAGTATGTGGGGCCTCAGTATGGGTTAAACCTGTTAAGCGCATGTCCCCTCACGAAAACTACCTCCAGAGCAGCCCGACAACAGAGCCAGAGGGGTGCGGAACAATAGGCCTCGCCAGGTGCCAGTCGTCGTATTGTGCACGTGCGCCCCGCAAACCTTCTGTGACGTCCACAATACTTGCTTTACTCGTGGAACGTCACACGGGGCCTCTATCTACGTCATACCAGGATGTTGCAAGGTGCAGCCAACTCAAGTGAGCACTCACGCTTACTTTAAAACCAAATTAAGATATCTTAAAGGCAACGTTCATCACTAATAATCGGTCAGATGTGCCCCTGTATACAGGAAAGTCAAACAACACAAAGATCTCGAGGTTTCAATTTTGGTGTCAGGGGTCCTTTAACCAAGGAATATGGTGGATAAAATTACTGCTACCCTGGAACTTGCGCAGAACGAGCACGTTAATTTTATCACGATCATAATCACACGGTATGCTCAGTGTTACCGAAAGCAAACGTTCTAGTCCTGCATGTAGCAAACTGTAAGAAGTGAACAGATGTTTGAACCACTCTGTGCCACAGAAAGGAAAGTCCAGAGACCTTCCTACTTGACAGTGCACGGCACAATAAAAGTTGCAAATACGTCGAACATCAAATGTGTGGTTAACATGAAGAGTGGCTCACTCAGTGCTGCACGGCACCATTTGCAACATGCTGCACAGTTGCGAATACACACACGATAGAGACCTTCACCGCCTTAAAGGGGCCCTGCAACACTTTTCCAAGTAATCATCGAATGGCTTCAACAAAAGAGCCCATTGCCTCACGAATCGACTGCCACAAAAACATTTAGAATCCGTCAAGCACGAGCGGAGCTACAGGGATTTGTGGCATGCTTCCAGCGCTTTCTCTCTCCTTTTGTGCCAGCAAGCCTGCCAAAAGCTAGGCAGGGAGGGGGATGACAAGGGGGCAAGAGGATGCTTCCCTTCGTCAGCATGCGTCATGGCCTTGACCATTTTCTTTTCATTTTTTCTTCGAACTTGCGAATTACCTTCGGTGTGATCGCGAGCGCGCGCTCGGGCACCTGGTGGCACCCCGCGGCAGCCACGGCAACTATGCAGCTCACGATGTTCAAATCAGCCAATGGCTGTGGTCCTTGGGTTCATGGCATCGTTTGTCCAGAAAAGAGGGAACGATTTCTGGTCGACTTTGAGAAACAATTGTAAATTCCAGGTCATGTGCCGCGCTATAACGTTTCGCTAGCGTGTTCTCGGGAGCCTCGACTACCGATCGGCAGTGTTTTCTTACAACGCTGAAAAAGTGTTTCAGGCCCCCTTTAAGTAGCCCCACTCGAGAAAGCCTACTAAGAGCTGCCAACCAACAACAAACAATGGCATCTGCTGGCGAGTGAACAAATGTGGCTAAGCCAGTACTGCAGCAGTTCAGGGGAAGATGGAGGCGTGAAGCGATGAGAAAAACGGGCAATATCACTCGAGCCAACGTTTCGACCAGGGGACTAATCTTCACGAGAGCAGTTGGTACGCCAACTGGCAGATGTGTCAATCGGCACCCGCACGAGCACCAAAACGCGGTGCAGGGGCGTCTTGGCATTCAGCGCCACGAATGCGGCGGCAACCCGCCTCTCGGCCATTGTGCTGCATTGCCAAGGCATAGGTCCTAGTTAATGCGAATTTACAGGAGCAAAAGAAATTTGCAAGCTCAAGGATAGCTGCACGAACTTCCTGCCACTGCCCTTTCGTGGCTCGAGTATGATTACCTGGCCGGGTTATAAGGCATATCTTGGGCACATGCTCTATTTGACCCATCACTGTTTCACTGGCTCAGTTATCATATTCTAATAAGTGCTGCAGCTATCAACTATGTGCCAAAACCATGGTATGATTTGAGGCACGCCACAGTGGGAGACTCGGCATTAATTTCGACCACCTGGGGTTCTTTGCATTTCACCCTGATCGAAATGCAACCACTGCAGCTGCATTTGAACCCATGCCTTAGTTATTTTCTGCACATGTTACGCCCTTCTGCTGAATAAAAAAGGCTGAAAGTCAGCACTCTCTCTCGTCTTCTGCCCCCTTCCTTTTCCAATATACCACCATTCTTGCTGTCATGAACTGCTAGCAACTTGCCCAAGTGTCTACCCTTGTAGCATGTTTCCTTGCATAATCATCTAGCAACACTTCATTTTATCCTCCCTTCACCTGTAAGTAATCCTGTAAACAATACTCGCTGTATTACACACCCAGAACTGCACTTGACAATTTCCAATGCACAACAAAAGCTTCCAATGTAGTCCTGCAAAGGGCCCCTTGAATAAGGCATTGTACACTGTTGTCCTTTATGAAACGGAACACAAGAGCACGTGGCTCGCGCTCTGTGCTGCCTGCCTGCAGCGCCATCAACCGACAGATAAAGAGGGCATGCCCGATTTGGTGTCATCTATCGACAAACAAAATAATAAGCCACGACGGTGGACAATTCCTGCTAGATTACGATCCCTCTCCGCTCGCGCAACCGGTGATGCCTGCAGCGCATCGTCTGCATGCCAACAAATCGAGTGTGATACGCGAGCACGGTTTGAAATGTGTCTGTCTCTGTCTCTTGGCCGTGAGTAGCGCTTCATCTAAAGTAGAGCCACATAGGCGAGAGCAATGCATTCAGGTGAAGGTTTGATCGTGGTTTGCTTTTTCCAAAGTGTATCCCTGAACTCTGTGGAAATTTTGCTTTGATGCCGAATCCCACTCACCCGGATAGTACTGGCCAGTTGGCAGACAAAGTAGTCTGTTGTTTAGTATATGCGCACTCAATGCTATAACACCAAGCACAATCAAAGTACCCTGGCCAACATGACAGCGAAGGAGGTTTGCTTTGTAAGGCACATGAAGCAAAAAAATGTTTCTAATGTTTGTAAAAAAAATTAATTAATGTTGTCTGTGATGTAAAATGCGCGAGCACAAGGAGCATAATCTTTTTGCGAGTGGAAAGGGAGCGTAATCTAGCAGCGCTTGTCCACCGGCCAGACACCAGAAGCGGACGTTTTCTTTAGCCGTCGGTTGATGGAGCTGTAGGCAGCCGCCACAGAGCACAGTCCACGTTCCCTTTCGTAAAGACGACAGTGTACTGCACGTGCTACATTTGACTCTTGACATGTACTTTCCACAGCATGCAGTTTGGAATGCCTTCAGTGTTCCCTAGAAACAACATGACAACCAACAGACAATTAAGCCAAGGAAAGTATAGAGGATGTTATGTAGTAATTATGATGAATGTGAAGAAATTAAAGTGGAGCAAAAAGACAACTAGTGTTCAAAATCGTCAGTTGTGGGCTAGTTGGTTCGACATCTTGCATATATAGATCTTATATACAGAAGAAAGGAATTTGTATTGGCTCGTGTGTGTCTTGCCAATTTTGACCGAATGCTTCAGCAAGGATTGAACCATTCACGTGTTTTAAAAGTATGCAGATATGTCAACGATTTTATTGTTTTCATCTCGGTCCCCATCAATGCTAGCTATGCAGAAGCCGCTGACAGTGTCTTGAACTGTTTCAAACAGTGTTCGCCCTCATTATCTTTCCGACGAAACTTTCTGACAATGACACACTCCAGTTCTTAGGTTTAGCCCTGTTTTTCAATTGTGATGACCACATTTGCTGGGGAGTATAAACCGCGGGTCGAAGAAAACCATTTACCCTTTGATTCATCTCATACTAAACTGGTGAAAAGGGCGATTGCTTCCTCATGTCTCAACTCGGCTCTGACTCTGACCAAGTCATGCACTTATAAGGTCAGCCATAGCTTCGACAACCAGATTTCACGCCTTTTAGCCTCGGGTTCCCCTTCCATCTGGCTTGTTGCTGTGGCATCTTCCCTGCTTAAGGTATTTCACCCCACTTGAAAACGCATTGTTTCCAAAAAAAAAATTTTTTAATTTTTAGATTCCAAGAATCCCCGAACATTCAAAAATATTTTGCCGAAAGAATTATGTTTGTATCTCATTTAGTTCCGAAGTTATAGCCAATTTTCCAACATGCGATGAACGGTTGCGAAACCGAAACTACTGTTGTGTGGCCACAGAAACTAATAAGTTAGTGAGCACCAGCGGCTAATGTAATTCTTCTGTTATGTTTTGGTGATAAGTACAAACTTATTAAAGATAACTTTGTAAGTCTTTGTTTTTTCAAACGTTGCTTTAATATCCACAAGGGGGACGCGTGAAGCTAGGAGCGTCTCTGTTTATTTGCGCGTGCTTCATGCTACTGCTGTTATTGCTACACAGTTTGTCATTTTATGAGGATAATAGAAGTGTAGCAGCTATTTGAGAGAAGCAGGCATCGAGCCTGGGCACCACACTATCGTAGCATGCTACACTAGGGACCAATACTGTGTAAGGAAAGCCCAGCGTCAGTCGACTGGCGAAGCACAACAATACTGGATGAAAATATGGGCAGCAACAAAAGCCAAAAAAGAGCTCATGCGATCTAAGGAGGGCCTTAGCTATGAGCCTGGTGGATCTGAACTGTTTAGGGCATCATTATCCTGTTTGTACAAGCAGTGGAAAACTTTAAACTCGTTTTTCTCAAAACTTGATTTTTTGCACTTTTTTGTTGCGCAAACAGTTGTAACTTTATAAGGAAATCTTTTCCGATGAAGCTTTGTATGCTCGTTCTTTTACTACTGACGTGTGCAATGAACTAGGATCAATAAAAATGATTGGTAAGTTTTTATGTAAAATGCTTTATTTCAAGCACTGCAGAAAAAGATCCCCAATTTTTCTGTTTTCACTGGTATTTTTACTGTAACTTGATTCCCAATCATCAAATGACAAGCATCCTAGTTCATTGCACAGTGTTAAGTTGGCTACCTTTGTGCCAAAAAGATTGATATTCCGGTGCTCCATTCTCAAGTTATGACTGTTCGCGTAAAGGCCGAGTTTGAGCAATGTTTTGTCAATAACAAATCCCATTCTGATTTTTTTCACTCTTTTCTGCACATGAACACATTTAAAATGATCCTTTATGAGCCCCTTTTAAAATAAATTGTAAAGGTCAAGATTTAAAAAAGTTTACAAAAAGGTGGTGACATACCTTAATTAAGCAGCTTGGTGCTTTACCTGTGATTCACGACAGAGGCCTAACAAGTATGTTATCACGTTCTACATTCACACCATTTCATACAACCACAAGAGGATAGGATCAAAGCATGGCGTAAACCTTCACGGCTCCCTTTAAGCTTTCCCATTTGTGTGCTCTTGCTGGTGAACAAACCGAGAAATCAGTGTGCGAAAAGAAGCATAAGAAGCCTTTTTTTTCTGTGCTACGGAAGTAATCTAGAAGGTTATTATGGAAGTAATCTACAAGATCCCACTAAGTTGTGGCAAAGCTTACATTCGCCAAACGGGTCGATGTCCTAATGTAGACTAAGAGAGCACTTCCTGCACACTGCAGGAAGTGCGGTTGCACCGCGCTTTTCGAGAAGGCAGTCGGGCAAAGGGCAGGTGTGATTCTAGAGGTGGACCAGATTAAGATGGCGGCAGACGCGTGCATCAGTGTGCCTTCGCTGCATCTGACGATGAAGGAACAAGCTTCCTTCACAGCAGTTAAATGTTTAAACTGATTATGTCCTCCCTTTCAAGCTATCTTATACTGCTACCGGATGTCCCAGCAGTTTGGCAATTTTTTTTTACAGTGTCCGTTGTGAACGAGCTTGCGCATAAGCTTTCTTGGTGTGAAGTTTTTCCAATAAACTCAGTCGCAAGTGAGTGTCTTTTTTGTCGAGTGTTTTTTCTTCCTGACCAAATCCGCTCTCCCCTATGCAAACAACTAGTGTTAGAACAAAGAAAGTAACAGCGCGAATGAACAAGAACGACAAAAGGAACGAAGACCACGGGACAAGCGCTGACTGCCAACTGAATGTTTATTTCAAAAAAACTAGCCTTTTTTTTTCAGTGCGCCTTGCAAGCTGTCCTCGATATGTGCACGCATGAAACCAAGAACAAGCCTCCCGCATGCTCCACTAAACACAAAACCCACTTCAGTGAACGCACGAGTGATGTGGTTTATCTGATTCCCATGAGTTGTGGGAAAGTTTATATACGTCAGACTGGACAATGTTTCAACGATCGCGCGTGTCAGCACTGCAATAATGTAAAAAATGATACGGCAGTCATTTAGTTGACCACTGTAAGAAGTGTGCATGTGTTCCCATGTTTGATAAAACGAAATTATAGGAAATGGAAAATGTAAGAAGAAAGGGAAATTTTAGAGGCCTCTTGGATCCATAACGAAGGTGATAAGTGTATCAGTTCGCCCTCTCTTCTACTCTCGGAGAGAGAAATAAACTTCTTAAAAGAAAGTATGAGTGTGATTAGCAAGTGTTTGTTGTGCGCATGTTCATTCTGAGAATGTATAAAAGGCTGGTTTTCTTGAAAAAACATTCAGTTGGCAGTCAGCGCTTGTCCCGTGGTCTTCGTTCCTGTTGTCGTCCTTGTTTCATTCGCGCTGTTACTTTCTTTGTTCTAATTATGACCAACTAGCCCACATCAAGTTGTAACTAGTGTTTCCCACAGTACGAAAAATAAACTTGCTATTGGCTTTCCAATGTCGCTTGCATATAAGTGTCTATGATTGTAACGTGAATATTCTGTTATCACACGCACTGCAGCTCTAAGTGACTACAAGTTCCCTTTACTGCCATGTGGTGCCACCAATGTGACTACGAAGCACATTCACACTTTGTGGCAATTGAGTTTCACTGTACACATATGGCAAACACATGTTATGTGGGTTGGTATTGCACATACGCCGTGCGTATTGAAATGACTGCCGTTTCGACTGCTCACGATGTAGCTGGTACAACGCTGGTGCCTACGTTCTGAAGAGTGCCCCTTATGTAGCGCTCCATGATCTGCGTCTCTCGTGCTCGCTCAGGTTTCGCCTGACTTCTACGTCGCAACGAATCCTGCCACCAGCCGAATCTTTTGGGCTATGCAGGCTGCTAGGGCGTGGCCGAGTGCTAAGCAGAGTACACCTGCCGCCCTATCCCGCATACCTTGGCGTGAGGAGTTTGCGGAGCGTGTCGCCCTGTGCCGCCTGCGCCAGCACCTCGGACAGCTGCTGGGCGTCGAGCGACGGCGGCTCGGCGAGCGCACTCTGCACGGGGTACTTCTCGCGAACCACGAGCTTCACATCTTCGTCCTTGCCCATCGCTCGGGGCCTCAGGATGTTGAGGATGAGGTAGTCGCCGTCGGTGAGCACCACGTTGCCCCGGTCGTACAGCTCGAGGATGACGTGGTAGGCCGCTTCGCCCGTGCCGAACTGCAGGTCGACGACGCGGTCGGCGCCCAGCTGCGCCAGCCGCTCGATGCGCTTGTTCTTCAGGTGCTTCCTCAGCTTCATGGCGAAGCCCGACGGGCTCTGGTTCTTGGGCCACGCGAACTCGGTGGTGTGCAGCCGCACGCCGGACTCGATGAGCAGGACGGCCTTCTCCTCCTGCCGGCTCCTTGAACAAGTACGTTTTGGTGTCCACGTCGTACACCTGCACGACGCGCATGCCGACGACGCTCTTCTGCAGCTCGGCGACCATCGCGAGGATGTCGACGGTGCTGAAGCGGCTCTTCATGATTGATGCTTTCGGCTCTCACGACGGGCTCAACGCGTGGCCACTTCTGTGCGCCCGTCTACAGCTAGTAAATGCTGCGATCGAAGAGCGCTGTGGCTCGGGGCGTCGAAATGTCCGTCATGTTTCGGTCCAGCACCGAGCCGCACGTTTCTAGCTTTGCAATACGCAAGCTGTCAAACTCCTGTCTGCGGGTTTTCATCCGAGATACGAACGACGCCAATGCTCGAGCATGCACACGAAACGCACACGATCATCCATGCACACGATGAACTACGGAACGGATTAAAACGGGTGTCGTACTCGTCTTGGATTTCTTTGAACCGCAATGCGACAGCAAAGAGATTTCTTTTGATTTCTTTCTCTATGAGCAAGCTCAGAGAAGTACGGTAAGTTGATAAGTAATATCTCATGCCATAGTTCGGTTCTTTAAATGTACAATTATACAAACTTTACTTTTCGATCAAAATAATCACTAATAGTTTGACGACTGTCAAACTGTTGGGAAGCAATCCGATCCAGTTTCGAAATCGTCGGCGGCCAGATTGCACGAGCTGCTGCACGAGCACGTTTGGTAGAACGTGCAGAGCGGCAGAGCGAGCAGAGCGAGATCTTGGCTTTGACATTTTATTGGTGACATAATGTAATATATCAGACTGACAGGTGACTTCGGTAAGACGCGCTGGAATCTCATCGATAGCTGCAGTGACCATCCTCAGTGCCGGCTTGACAGCATTCGTCGGCTGATAAAAGTGAATTTGCACAGGTATAGCGTCATGGTGCAACTCCTGGTGCTCCCGCCAGCGCCTGCCGGCCAGTCTGGTGCTGTCGCCTTCGGCAGCTCACGGTGAGAATCTGATCCGCAGAAACTTCACGCAACGTGTGGGGAACTAGCACTCGTCAAGTACCTTTATCGCCATCGGCGACAGTACCAAATAAGCGGCGTTGTTTTGATGTCTTCAGGAGCTTACTAGGACACGGTGAAGCAGTTGGCCTCAGGTCGTTTCAGCTACTGTGCGCCAGGGCTGCGCAAAGATACTTGCGATTGTATCGCGATACGATACAAGATACTCGGGCAAGAAGTTTTGAGATACAGATACAAAAACTCCCGAAATTATTGTATCCGATACCATACTTACCAATGGTATCTTAAGATACGGTACATTTGCAGATGTGATATGGACCTATTGGATGAAGCAGCAAAACACGTATCTGCAAAAAATACTGCTTGAAAATTTCTTAACTGTGACCAGCATTGATTAATTTTAATGAAGTATCCGTTTGTATCCAAAAGTCCTGCTTTCTTGCTCAAAGTATATGTTTCATTCTTAAACAACTTATTCGGGTTGTTTGTCTGCTTTCGTCAGTGGTTTTTGCTTGACACTTTCATAATTCATGATGCCACTGCTCTACTTGCCAGCCAGTTAATGGGTTGTCATCTACTTACAAGAATGCCAATAGGAAGCCTCCGAACGATGGCGCATGTACAGTCTTGCATTGCCCATAAGCATATTCCTCTTCGCAATTACGGATCGCCCGACAGTTAGAGCTGCCACGACGCATAGCGATATTTTTTGGGACGCACATCTGTATGCTTGAGGACATAAAACTGCATATTTTTTATATTCTGCTTATTGCCGGCTCAGAGCATTTGTTGGCAACATATTCACTAGCGTGAAATCTTTCAACATTTCTTCTCCAAGAAGTTGCACTGCCCAGAAACGTCCCAGATGTATTGCAGGGACACAAAATGACGCTGGATACCACTGCTATTCACTCTCTTGGCAACAATAGTTTGGACTACCTGGTGATTTGTTACAGTAATAGAAAAAATTCGGCAGATCCCACGTGTTGTGGGAATCTGTTTCATGCAAAGCTGTCACCAAGTACTTCTGTGCTGTATTTTATGGCTTTGAGCCAAGTGTTACAAGGTGGATCGACGTGTTTTTGTAAGTGTAGTAGCTGTGTGCACATTGTGGGCTTACCGGGCGCGTCGACAACACTGGTGTTTAAGGGGTAACATCAGCATTCACGTTAGAGCACATACATCAGTATTATCGAAACTAAGTGCACTTTACGGTGCGATGATGTGAATATCATACGTAACTTTTATTAATGCATTCCTCCTGGTTCGAGCTATGCTTCAATATAGCTTGCTGAATCATAGGAATACAAATGTAATGTTATGAGTGCTATAAAAGCGGAACCAACACTGGAACTAGAGACGTTAATCTGATATGACGCCTGTATCGTAGGAGCACATATGTAGTGTTTATTGTTTTCTTGTAAAATTAGATAGCCAGCGCCACAACAACAATTGACGTTGCATCGACATTACGCCTGCAGAGGCTGTTTTCCAAACCAATTTATAGATCTGGTGTCGCTCTGTGGTACAATACCTGATTGCCACGCAGAATGCTTGGTTCGATTCCTGCTGGGATCCTAATTTTCATTCTTTCCATTCTTGGGTCAACGCTGCCTATGTCGGTTCTTCTTAACGCTCTGGCATTTAAATTGCCAATTGCAAGTTATTTTTCGTCCACTTTACTTTCTTCACGTCCTAATTACTACAAATAACATCCCCTGTACTTTCCTTGGCATTATTGTCTGTTCTTATTAATATTGTGTCTAACAAAGAAAAACGAGCCCTTAAAACTACAAGGGAACAAATTCGGCCTTGTTGGTAAGACATTAGGAAAAATTCAGCGCAAAATGACACATGGAGGAGAAGGGGACGTTCAACAAATGGTTTATTTCAACCGAAGCACGAAGATATACAGTGGTGATGCTCAAACGCTACAGCCAGATGTCATGTGTAGAGAAGTACTTTTTTGTCATTCTGACATTAACAGGAGACACGCAGCGAAGTGATATTTTTATCGTAATCTTTTATACAAGATATGCGCACCAATCACAGAACTAATGCATGTTCAAAAATACAATTCTTTTTCTGACAGGGACGGTGTGCTTACACAATCGCTACCCAACTTTGCGATTTTGGCGGCTTCTACTATTAGTCTCTTAGTTCATCACGGTTAGTCAATAACACTGTGGTGTTCTCAAAAACCGGGGCTCACCCACAAGCTCTGCAATGCATCGCGAGCCAGCCATCGTTACCCTTCTTTACAAGCGCACGTAGCGCACGTGTTGTGTCCTCCCTTCTCGTCCTTGTGTCATTTTGCGCTGAATTTTCCTAATGCCTTAAAAGTAATCATCTTTCCTTCGTTCATGGCGAGAGTCTGTTCTGGCAGACTTTATGCCTTCAGGTAGTATGCGAGGGATTATTGGTCAGCTGCCAATCCGTCAAAAGATCACGTGCTACGTGACGCCGACAGGCAGAAAAAGAGTGTTCCACACTCGCCACCATGGCTGCAATCGGCGCTGACTAACACTCTTAGGTTGAAGTGCACATATAACCCCTAAAGTGGACGGGAGGATGACCACCGCCGTAGCTCAGTGGTAAAGCATCGGACGCGTTATTCGAAGGTCGCAGGTTCATGTCCCTGCCGGCGGCAAGTTATCTTTTCGTGCACGTTACTTTCTTCACATCCTAATTACTACAAAAACATCCCCTATACTTTCCTTGGCATTATTGTCTGTTAGTTCTCATTAATATGTGTGTAACAAAGCAAACCAAGCCCTTAAAAGTAAATGTCTGTTCTCGCCATTCCTGGGTAGATACAAATGTCAATCACCTGTGGGGCATACGCGTACACCGCAGACTGTGCTAAGCGGGTATATGCCACATGTGTCTGGAGGAAAGGGTTTGACGACGTACGTGACAGGATTTTCACGTTATTCATGTAATGACCCGACAGTCACATTCGTCAAATCCTCTTACCCTCCCACGTCAATTGTTGTCTACACCAAGTATATTAAGGAGGTGATCGTGTGAGTACCCAGACATAGGCGGCTAGATAGATAGAAAGATAGAAACATTCAAAATGCCAAAGGTTCACTAAGAAATGCTTACAATTTAAAACTTTACGGTGACCTAAAGAAAATTGCAAAAACTTAGCACTAAGTTGCGCAAAGCTTGGCATAGCGAAGCGCGGAGCAATCGCTGCTCGTACTCACCGTTGACCGACACGTCTAGCTTCGAGATGTACGGCTTCCTCCTCGGGAGTACGCAGCCAGGCCATGCACTATAGAGCGGAGGTTGCGTGCGATGTCTCCGTCGATGGGCGTGGCTTAGCTACTGCGCATGCGCGGCTTGGCCAGGTGGTGCGGTATCTGGTAGTGAGACGACGCGATGCTTGCTTCCTCTTTCTTCTACCTCTACTTTCTCTCTCTTTCGTTGATGTTCTCCCTGTCTCTCTCTCATTTCCGTTTGGCGTTTTTTCACTCTCCCTCTCTCATCGTTCCTGTGCTACGCTTTACTCTCTCTCTCCTCCTTTCCCTTGTCCTCAGCATCAGATCTCTCCTTGCGAAGGCTATGCTATGCTCTGCTAGCGTGGATGGTTAGCCGAGCGGTTAGGATGCTCGCCTTAGGATCGAGGGTGCGCGGGTTCAAAATCCCGCCTCGTGAAGATTTTTTTTTCGGCAGGAATTCTTCTCTTTCTGTTCTTTACAACTTTCTTCTCATCTGGTTTTTTTCTCTCTCTCCTTCTTCTCTCTGTACTTGTTCTCAGGTGGCCACACAGTGGCACATAACCATTAAGATGATGATAGTTTTGTGCGATCGATTCACAAGGAATGATTAGCTAAACAACTTTGCTGTTAAAAGGAAAACGAATATATCTAAGTCAAATAGAAAAGGTTCCGAATAAGCGATCAATGATTACAGGTTGTTTCATGTAGCTAGAACCAACTATATAAAAAAATGTTAACCGCAGCTGAATGAAACTGACTACATATGTTTACGATCACGTGGAACTCATTATGGTATTTTTTATATTGTGCTCAATTCGGTCAATAACTAAGGTCAATTATGCAACATTTTTAATATTCACTTTAAGGCCAATTGCATTTCGTCACGTTGTATAGGAAATTCCAAAATGACCTATCCAATTTTTTGTGGCAATGTATATCTGCGTGTGATTTTTCCCCTCTTTAAAGAAAGCCGCTAAATATGAAATAAAAGCACAAAACTGCACTGATGCTCTAATGTACTGCAGTGCTCTCAACCGTGCTTCGAGTGAAACGTACAACCAGTGCGTGGACCTTCGGCCAACGGTTCTCGTTGACAATGGCATTTGCTTGGCGTGTGCGGCCATCAAAATGTTCGCCCGCTATGAAGCCAATGACTACAGCTGTGGCCGCTCATTTCGCCATGGTCCCGGGCTAGTTGTTTCGTTCAAAGCACGTTTGAGAGTGCGCAGCATGGTAGTGCACGAGGGCAGTCACATGTCATATCACGGGCTCCCTTTAAACACCACGAAAAATCACTGTGCATCATGTGCGTTGCCAACAAAAAATGCAATGGTCATTTTCAAATGCACTCTACAATCTTGTGAAACGCCCTTGGCTCTAAAGTGATTGTTAAAAATGTTGCCAAAAGTCAATATTAAAAGTGTTGCATAATTGATCTCAGTTACCTAACGGCACCAGATGACTGCAAAACCGTGTTGCAGGTTTCATTCAGTCGAGGTTAACCACATATTTGTAAGCATTTCGTTCTAGTTACGTGAAGCACCCTGTATAAACACAATAAAGGCAGCACACCTAAGCGCAATGACAATTACACATGATGTATCGTCAACTTAGATGTTAAGATCAGACAATGAATAACTCAGTGCCTATGAAGAATTGCACAAACGGCTCTTTGGACACTCGTGAGAAAAACGGAGTACTTGGCATTATGTTTCTCAAATTCCCTTCCTAACACCCTTAAGGCGTTTCTTTAAAATTTTCTGTATTACAATGACAACTCAGTGTCGCTATTTTACTAAGTCGTACGCAGAATTTTGTAACTGTATATCCCAGGCCTGCCCAGATTATTTGACCTTTCTCATAAACATTGCCTTGGCATAATTGTAAACTCAAGTGGAATGTAGATATGTAAATAGCAGGAATGACATAGGCAGGTAAAAATTAAGAATAAAGAGAAAGGTTTTTTGGCAGCCGGTCACAGCAGACATATTGCAGTATGCAAACAGCCAGAAACTATACAGAGGCTTGTTAATGTATGGAATGCAAACTGATAATAATAATTTAGAAATATGACGTCACAAAACACGAGATGATTATGAAGGACGACGTAGCGGAGCGCTCCGCAAATCAACACCATCTGGGGTTCTTTAAGGTGCATTGTAAAGTACATGGTCCTCAAGCATTTCGCTTTCATCAAAATATGTCCACCGCGGCCAGGATCCGATCCCGCCACCTTCGGGTCGGCAGTTGAGCACAATAACCACTAGACCACCGTGGCAGGTAGGATACAAGAGTAGGACAGCAAAGAGAGCACCTGTGCTAACAATCAAATTTTGATTAAAAGGACTCTTTAAATAATTTAGCAGGACTAACAAAGATGCGGCTAGTACAACAAAAGTCTTCTGTTAAGTAAATGCTTGTTGGATTGCATCTAGCATCAGCAGGGGAGGTGCAACGGTCTCTCATTTGCATACAAGTCAATCTCATCACATGTAAGTCAAACTTACATACACAAGGTCTTTCGAATTGCCGATGTTTGAAAGCCGCGATACGCAAAGCAACCCATTCTTGAATTCTTCAGACTTCTTAAAGGGACACTAAGGCAAATAACAATTTATGTCAGAGTGAAAGCTCAATGTATGACAACTTCTAAAACGGCAATATTATCAACAGCAGCGCCCTACTTACCGAGAAATTAAGCTAAATGTATCACACGATGAGCGCCACGAGCGGCACATTTTGGAAATGATCCCATGACGTGAGAGAGTTCGACTACAATTAATCGCTCGTAATCAAACTAGCTGCAAAAAAAAAGAACCTTCCGTGCATCAAAACACGTAATAAAATGCTGCTTGTTCGTTTCTGTTGATTCATGGAAAAAGAACCTCTTTGGTGTTGCCATGGGGAACGGCGCGCGTGGTTCGAAGGTTCTGTTTTCGCCGAACTGCGCTTCGCCTGCACCCTGCTTCGCTCACGCGGTCGTGTCTCGGTGGTAGTTTCAGTATCGTGTACTGCCGCGTGTGTTTTGCGCGCTCATGAAAGTCGCTCTGACAGAAAGTTCGACAAAATGCCGCATGCATGTAATGTTGCCAGATGCCTGAATGGTGCACGCCGCCAGTGCACGCCACCGCGCAGTAAAGGCGGGCAACGTTGGGCACGGCAGTGGGGACTTGAGAAAGACCGCTTTCGGGCGGTGATTGAAGTGCGTTAACGCGATGCGTACCACTAAAACATGATTTATTTCAAATAGCACTTCCTTGGCACAAAAGAAGGACTACGAGGTTTCTGGACCTTATTTCAACAATCAACATCGACTTAATATTTGCCTTTAGTGTCCCTTTAAAGAGGCGCTGCAACATTTTTCCAAGTAATCATCAAATTGCTTCATTAAAGGAGTTTTTTGCTCATGAATTGACCGCTGCAAAATTTTTGGAATCTGTCAAGTACAAGCAGAGTTACAGACATTTGTCGCATTCTGTAATTGCTTTGTCTCTTGTCTCGCCCTGACGACACGCTGGAGGCTAAGCAGGAAGGCTGGCACGGGGAAAAGAAGTTACGTCACTTGGCATCATGACCTGGAGCACCTTTTTTTCCCCTTCTAATGCGCGGCTTCCTTTCAGTGTGATAGCACGCGCGCACGAGGTGGCCTCGGTAACTTTGCAGCTCACGGTGCTCAAATCAGATGGCTGGGAATTTAGGTATATGGCCCGGTCCTTTGGTGTGGCATCATTTGTAGAATGAAGACGAAACGATTTCTAGCTGTCTTTGAGAGTTAATTGTAAATTCCAGGCTGCGGGCTGCGCTATCATGTTTGGCTCACGTATTCTCGGGGGCCTTGACTACCGATCGGCAGTGTTTTCTGACCATGTTGAAAAAGTGCTGCAGGGCCCTTTTGATGAAGCACCACGCAATGAAAGTTCGAGAACGACATATAGCGGCATAAGAATTTGTGCGAATGATGCCACACGAATTGAAGTAAGCGGCACAGAATAGTGGCTACGAGCAAGTGTCATGGCACCGACACAACTAAAAAGAAAGAAAATATCGAGAAAGCAAAAGGCCGGCTGTGCAAGACGTTTGCACCACCACGAGCTTTCGCCGTGACTGCTGCGTGTTCCGCGCAGACCTGGCGATCTTCTATAGCAGTATCTTGTATCTTAAGATACACGATACATTATTGAATGTATCAGAAGTGCAGATACTCGTCTTGCGAGACGTATCGCGATACAAATACAAGATACTTAAAGAGTATCTGAGATAGTATCAAAGATACATGTATCTTCGATACTGCCCAGCACTGCTGTACGCTGCTAGAAAAAAAGAAGAGGAAGTACTCGGGAGCATGTTGGGTGACAATGGGTACAGAGAGAAGTCTAGGCAGACACGGCATGCAGCGTCCGAATAGCTCGTGCACTGTATTCACACTCTTGCCGAGAGAGTAAAATTACTTACATAAACGTTTTCTGATAACGATTGTACGTCGAGATATGCAAGAACTGGAACCAATCTCCCACAAAGAGAGTGCGCACATCGCACATGGCCTGTTCTGAAGCTACACCTGACTGTGTTGTCGTCAGATAGCTGAAACACGCGCTCCCCGTAACTAAGGTACTGCTGAAGTAAGACTGAAAGACGAGCTAGTTGGTACATCTTGAGAAGCTTCGAGCGCGAACTAAGACAGGGACAAGAGGGAGGGAACGACACTCTTGTCCCTAGCTTAAGGCGTAAGGTATTGCAGTTCTTAACTTGATGTCCAGGGTTTTCTCTGCGCTGCAGCAGTTACATGGTGATGCGTGCAAAATGCAGGGATGCTTTTGCACACTGGACACCCCTTCCTCACCAGGCTGCATTCGAAATTTTTATGATGCTTTGGAAGTGGTTGGGCACTGTCCAGTAAGGGTTTCACCAAAACAGTGGTATGAATCACTTTAGTACTGCACCAGTTAACAGAAGTCACTCTCCTGTCACCCCAGGAAGTCAGCTTTTCTTCCTTCGCCTCATCTAATGGCGCAGCTTCCTTGAGCCCACTATGATACCATGCTTAATCAGGATTACATGATTTGAAGTTTGTAATGCTATAATTTATTAATTTAGAGAGGACTGGCTGAAGCAATGCTCAACAAAGTGCCTGTAGTAAACTGAAGGTTAAAAAGAAAGCCACTGCTGCGCTGTGCAAACGGTCATTCGATCATCAAAGGAGCTATAATTTTGTTTTATATTTGCAGTATACTTCTTTACAAGTGTGTCAAGCGTGCTGCTGGTGGCTTTTGTTTGCAGGTTAGCAGCTGTCAATGTTTGTTATAACTGGAACTGCAAGCAGCAGACTGGTTAGGTGATCACATCTGAAATCTGAAGGTTTTGTCTTGGCAAATAGTCATTCGAGAATATTTCCTATGTGCACCAATTTTCGCATGCTGTAAAAAACATTGCGACTCATTCTGATGTGTGGC
Source organism: Rhipicephalus sanguineus (assembly GCF_013339695.2). NCBI lineage: Eukaryota > Metazoa > Arthropoda > Arachnida > Ixodida > Ixodidae > Rhipicephalus > Rhipicephalus sanguineus. The sequence continues at coordinate 175,324,624 of NC_051181.1, read as the reverse complement.
CACCGAGTTTTTGTTGCTGATGAAGCATCTAGGGATTTATTCAATGGCTTAGCAAGTAGCTTGTGGCGTGGCAGACAAGAGCCAGTGTCGCATGTACGACGAGTATTGCTTCGTCAGTTGTAGGAATTGAGCGCAACTTTAATGGGACATGTATGAGGCAGAGCAATTAGGGTACTGGAAAACACTTGGCCCTATCTTCTCCGACTTGGCAAATAAGTGCAAATTGTGTGATTGTAATCTCAATTTCCATGGCACTACAGTGTCATCTCTACATAATTTGCAGACATAAGTGTTATTGATAGGACACGTTCGTGAGCAGTGCCATTGTTTCAGCTGTTCGACAAGAAAGGGAGGTTCTCTTGTAGTGCATCGTGCACACGCTTGAAGGGACTGTGGATGTTGCATGCCCTAAAAAGCGGGTGTATGACATTTGTTTTGCCGACTAGGTAGTGCAGAGAGCTTTGCACAGCGGGCAACTCTTATAAATGCGGGAAAAGTTAGGAGCCCATTGGGAAAGTGGCTGCAAGCGAAGCCTACCACTTGCTGGCTTTCTATCACATTGCGCAATTCTCCCTCCTAACAGTTTCCTTCCTCCATGACAGGCAGCGGACCGTCACTCACGTGCACAACACTTCAGCTGCTACAGGCAACCACGACGGTCATGCGTTCAGTTCAGGCTGCAATAAAATGTGGCAGCATGGAATGAAAAGCGACCTCGATAAAAGATCAGTGTGCCATATCAGAAATGGCTGATTGCAGACAAGCCCACAATCGAGAGAGCATCAATTATTATTTGAAAGCGGTGCATGCACACATGTATGTGACGGGTATATCTTTGATTGCCGCATTTCTGTACACTCGCCGGCGCCAGGTTTCTTGCATACGATTCCGTCGCCACCGTTGCCACTGAAATCTGCAACTCGTAACAACCTTCGCTTGAAAAGGTCATTGGTAGCACCCTGGACAGTTTCCAGGGAAAGGTGTTTGCGTGCCCAACAGAGTGCTATGGGCCTGTTCTGCTTCTGTGATTGTTCTAGCACAAAATATTTTTTTGGAAGTAAGAAACCCACAAGAAAATGAAATCCATTCGTAATACAAAATTTTAGCTAACAAACGTCGACATCAATTGCAAGTGACATTTTGTACGGCCGTGTAGACTAGAAATGCAAGAGCGCAGTGACTGCAATGAGGTCATTGTATGTGCCCTGTGACAAGGGTTTTACACCACTCACTCATTATGCAATTCACATGGTGTGCTATTCTGTGCTTCTGCCACCCAGTATTATGTCTGTTAATGTGATCCCTCACCCAACATTATCCCTGTACAGGTCTTTTTCCCAAAGTGGTTTCGAGCACTGGTATGGCTCTGTGATATAACACATGCCTCTGTTTCAAGAGTCCCGCTTGAACCCTGATTTTTTAAGGTCACGCTGGAGAGGTCACACGAGTTTCTGTGCTGCATGTTGTGTTTTTCAAGGCCAGCCACTGTTGAGGCATTTCACACTTTCACCTTAATAAATCTCACAGTTCTTGGAAATTCAAAAGAAGTCACTCACAGTGCATTTGAATCCAGTGGGCCATTTTGACTGTCAACGCAAATAAAACAATTGCCAAATGACAGTATTAGATTAAAGCATCGCTGACTGCAGCATTGAGATAGGCCACCATCCTAGCAAGCCCACCATTGAGCTGAGGCTTCCAGTTTTCATTATTGGAGATTTCGATTGCATTTTTGTTTTTGACTGCTCCATAACAAACAGTGTTCTGAGGGCACTAATCGGGCATGTCTCATCTGTTGCGACTGTTTCCAGAGCCGAGTCAGGTGGAGGTGGAACCTGTGGGCCGATGGTTTAGGCCGTGTACCAGAATGCTCGCACCCGGCACGTCTCGTCAGCAGCATCAATCGGTTCGGAATCGTCGGACGAGGGCGAAGGGGGGAGTGCGGCCGAAGACCCTGCCGAGACCCAGTACCTGCTCAGCCTCGATCCCAAGGAGTGGAAGGTATTTCCTGGCTTCCTGCCTCCACATGTCCGTATCTCGAGCAGATAACGCTCATAGCCTGAAGAGAACAAAATTAGTGTTACAATGTGCACTTGTTGGTATGGCATGTTGGAAAAAGATGAATACATACAGAAAATGTTTTATTGCCGAGTATCAAGTCTCATGTTCAAGTCGGGTACCATACCCTGCCCTCCACTACAGCAAGTACAGTGGCGGTCAAAATTTTACAGACCATGGGAGCGCGTGACAGACAGCACCGAGGTGCCTTCTCACGGCTGCTTGCGAAGCTCTAGAGCGCACACTGCGCACGCGCATCCTTGTTTACCTGCCGGCCTGCTCGTTCGCTCGCTTCAAGTGGGTGCACCCAGAACGCCAGAGAAAGCACAAGGTGCCGCTTCTGCAGTCGCCGTGGAAGCCCCGAGCGATTTACCTAGAAGAAAACTTTTCTACTTGGCGAAAACTTCGTCCTGGTCTGGACAAATTTTTGTCAGCGTTCAAGATTTTTCTTCTTCATTTTTTAACCCATGCGGGTTTTTCTTGTATGTTTGGGCTACAAACCGGTCGATGCCAAGTTTCTTCTTTCATAGCGCATATGAATGAGCGCAGGATATTTGCACCGAGCAAAGCGTATTTTCCATGCTGCAGAGCATCTGGGAACAGAGTGCTGAGTGCGGCGCACTGAGCACTGCCAGTAGAATTTAAGTATTCATCACGATATCATCACTCGGTGCTTCCGCGGCGACTGCAGAAATGGCACCTTGCGATTTCTCTGGCTTTCTGGCGCGTGCGCAGTGTGCGCTCTAGAGCTTCGCAAGCAGCCGTGAAAGGTGCCTCGGTGCTGTCTGCCACGTACTCCCATGGTCTGTAATATTTTGACCGCCACTGTATGTGCATTAGCATTATAACTTGTGAAGTACCGTCAGATCACTGGTGACACTTTGAATACGTGAACAGTATTGAGAGCTCTCTAATAACAGTTCCTTCACCCTTTGGCCTCCAGAATGCCGTCTTGTGCATGGGCATCCTTGTGTTCTCTTCAGAAGGATGAACCTGGGCAGGTTGGTGCACTTGCATTATGAAAGAAACAGCGCAAAACAACATGGACAAAGTGGAAGGAGCCTTGAACACTGGACGAGCAATGGCTCACAACTGAACTTAATGACAGAAAAGAGATTACATATAAACACCTGGAACAAGCAAAAAAGTGAAAAACAAAAAAAATAGCGAATACGTGTTATGAAGCAAGTGTTAGTGAAATATACTCTCAAGATATGCCATTTCCTGTGATGATAGCAAAATTGAAGGCTGGCTTATGCATCCGTCACCCTTCCTCTCAACCGCGAACTTCGTGTCTTTGTGAGTATACAAAATCTTAGTTTTATCTTAACATGGGCAAGCATTTGCACCGGCCACAATGGGTTGCGTACTTATTATTCTGCAAAGACAATTGATGCTCCCTAAGCCTCACATTAGCACAGTAGCCTATTTGCCCTGTATAAACTTGGCCACTGGAAAGCGGGGAAGGGTGTACAACATACTGGTCAACATAATTCACATTACACACCGACGCTAGTTTGCTTGTCCTTTCCATTTAGTTGCCCTTTGACAGCCAGGCAAACATAGAGCCTAATTTGCCCGGAGCAAAAAAAAAGGCCTATGTTGTGGAAAGAACCTGCTCCTTTATTTAAAGTGTTTTACACTTCCACTTTGTCTTTGTTATTTTGCGCTATTTCTTTTCATAATGCAATCGTGTCCTCTTGCCTTTGACTAGCATTAGTCCTCAGTCCGATGAGCTGGTAGCTTGCATGACATGATAAAATAATGAACCTTTAGTTTTGTTGTAATCATCTATTTATCAGTAAACTTTTAGCTGATATCGAGGTGATTATTAAAACAAAAGCCTTAAGTGGCGATGTTGTGGCTCTCCTTCGTGAGACTTTTGTGAGCCTCATTTAAACACTCACGTTCTCCAAGCAAGCAATGATGTCACTACATGAAGTTACGTGATGACGTCGTCAATTGACATTGTCAATCGGCAGCTTGCACGGTAGACAAACGTCTGTGGGGTGCCAGTTTTACCTTTTAAAGGACTATTGTGCAGTGTCTTGTGTAGTTCTGTGTGGGCATGACGTTATTGGTGCCTTCAGCTACGGGGGCTTGTCTTAATGGTCTACTCCTGGATAGTACCACTTGAGTGAATTAGGGCTCCTGATGCTTCTATTTTATTTGATTTTGCAATTAAAAGGGGAACTGTAGGCACCAGTGCTTAAGATTGAGTGTAATGGCAGGGCAAAGGGGGGAATTCAGTGTGCAGTATTAAGTACTACTACATAAAACTAGTCAACTCATACGAGTGGCACCACTCATAAATGTATCAGAAAAAAAAGGACACTCATTCTCAGTAAAATAATGCAGATAACTCTAAGTACATGGTTATTAACATTATTAACATTCAAACACAGCTATGACGCAAAGTGCAATGCAAATTCAGTATTTTATGAAAGTACATTCCTGCAAGCGATGAGCAAGGTGCTGTGCAAGATAATTATATTTGTCAGATGGGAAGCTCCAGGGGTTCAGTACTCTAAGCTAGTGTAGGTTAAACAATAAGCATGCAAGTTGTTTCAGTGTAGAGCACACACAGAATGAATGAGACAAAGATGCATGACTTATGAAAACTGCAGGTTATGGGCAGTTATCAGTTGGGTAGCCAAGGAGGGGGGGGTTCAAACCCCCTCCGAAATTTTTCAATTTTCCTGGCATATATATACATGCACACATGCAAACACACGCACGAACATACATAATGTATGGTTGCCCCCCCCCCCCCCCCCCCCCCCCAAAAAAATTTCTGGCTACGCCCCTGTTTGGGATAGAACGTGACACTAACAGTTCCTGCTCTACATTGTATGCAAGCGCTTCATGTTGACAGTGCTGACATAAAGGCTGTTGTGTTAAGTGCCTCAACTTGTGGTACTTTTTTTTCTTCCCTTGCCTGGATGCATTCTTCCTGTGACCAGGAAGTTAAACACGGGACGGAAAAAAAAACTGTATCACTTGGTTGGCGATTTCTCTGCTGCACTTTGCACAGCCAACCGCACTCAGCTCGTTTATGGACAGGCAGGAAACGGACTCCTTGAGGCTGTCGGCCTTCAACCTATTGAAGCTGAAACAGTGCGTGAAGGCATCTTTTGTTGCGGCAAACAGTCGCTTATTGCCTGAGATTGGTAGTAGGGCACCTCTATCCATCAACTGTTCCAGAAGCAAACACGAGTGTATCGACTGGAGCAACACCCAAGAACACTTTTTGGATTCTTGCTCTCATCTGCATTTTCGCCGCCACATGCCTGCTGACCTAGCACATCATGCGAGAGTCTCTGGCAAGCACAAACAAAAGCTGGGCTGGCAAAGCTCTGCACTGACAGTGGTAGAGAATGGCCGCATCGACACGTGCTCAAGCTAAAGTCACAGAGAATGCTCGTCACTTGAGTGTCAAGGCATCTCAGATTTACGAGCACGTCGACTGTCACCATGAAAAAGCGCTGTGCCCTCGTACATGATGCAGCCTAGCCGATTCTGACACCTTCCCCTTTAGCCACCAAACCATTCCCGTGGAATTATGATGTGACACTGCGCTTAAAAACGTTCCTTTTTTTAATTCTTGATTAATTTTCTGAGGTAATCCATATATGCGTGCTGATTTCAAATAGTATGCAATTATTTTTCTATTACAACATGTTTTTAAAATATGAAACATCCCATGTTGCCATTTTGCAAGCAAGCGCTTGCATAAACTGAAAGAGTTGCACAGTAAATCAGCATATCACAATAACCTGAAGAGAGAACTGTATGCAATATAACAAGAATGGATCTCCTCACCCATTTGAAGAAAAGTTACGGTATGCTGAACATTTGTGACTGAAATCCCTGCTTGACATCAACTCGCTCTTAAATGTTCAACATACCATAACTTTTGTTTGTGTTCTTGTTGTGTTGCGTACAGTTCTTTCTCCAGGTTATCGTGATACTATATGATGAACTTCGCAGCCCTTTCAGTTTAGGCAAGCCTTGCTCCCAATATGACAACATAGAATGTTGATATTTAAAAACTACATGTTGTACTAGAAAAATAATTGCACATTTGGAATCAGCACACAAACATACATAAACTGAGCAAGTTTCACCAAAATTGATCGAGAATATAAAAAAAATTTTTGAACACCCTTGTGCCCTGATGTTGCTTAAGAAATGACCCTTCATTTCAATGACTGAGTGAATGCCAAATTTGAGATAAATAAAGCTCAGTATTATCCCATGTAAATAATGAGTGTGGCCGATCAGTGAAGGGTCATCATTTCTTGACAGAAGTGGTAGCTGCTCTTCAGTAACCCACTTTTATGATGTATGCATTGCTTGATTGACATCCCTTAATGTTGGTGATGAATGCAGCTAACAAAGCTAAGCTCAGTGATGATAGTCAGCAAGCACAGGACTGATCTCGTGGGTGCTGACCTCAGTTGACGTTTATTTTTTTCAGTTACTTGCCGGAGATGACTGAACTGTCATCTCATTCAGTGAACCACTGGTCCAGTGTAGAGTTAACAGCAGGGTGTACCCAAATTAGCATTAGTGTCGTGCGTTAAAAGTGGCACATGGCCTTTGAGGAAGGTGTTAGACTGGTCTGGTTGGTCATGCATTGTGAACAAACATTCCTGATCCGTCTTTGATAGGAGTTGTTCATACACGAAAGTGACATTTGCCTCCATAGAAGTAATTACAGCTGTGTTGGATGTTAAAAAAAAAAAGTCACAGTTTTGCCTCGAAGGCGAAGCAATGAATGCAATAGCAAGAAATTGGAATGTCACAGGAAAAACAGCAAGCAGCTAGAAATTCGCTGCGCACTGCTCAAGCACAAAGGGCGCAGGAAAATAAAACATACAAGGCGAGTGTGAACTAACAACTATCACAGCTCGACACTTGCAACACGCTGCAAACATAAAGAAGGATGCACAAAAAGAACGCACAGGTTTACACAGGACAACCGCGAACTGTCACAGTTGTTTCTTCAACTTGCCCCTACTTTAGCTTTTCTAGCTAGCAGCTCACTCCTTTTACAAACGCGGCGACTGCAGCGAGCGAAGTGACCTTCGTGCGGTCTATAGCTGCGGTGAAAGCACAAGACGTACAAAACTCCCCCTCAAGAGATAAGTGTGTGAGCACGATCGACCACGCCCTGTATGTCAAAGTACAAGTCTGAGGTGCGCATCCCAACATCGGCGAAACACGAGAGAGATTTAGAATTGGGGACCCAAGAAACTTGCGAGTCTCCAGGGCGCATGTGCAGAATGCAAGCCACTCTCAGACTCTTGCGCTTGCGTTGTCCCAAGACCCCGTAGTGCCCTCCTTTGGGCAGCGGACAAAACCGGAGCGCACGTGACCTCAAGAGCAGAAAATAAAGACGGTGCTTGGCAGTGGCCCGCGAAGCCGCGGCTTGCGTTCCCTGCTGGCGTCGATTCTGGTCACTAAAATAAAACTTCATTTGGCTCTACTAGTTGGTACATATTCCTAAGGCTGAAATTACAGCGCAAGCGTACTTCTTTGTTTTTCTTACTTCTTTGCTTCTTTTTGTCTGCACCCATGTGAATATGATTTCATGTCTTCGCGTATCTAATACACTATGTCACACACTTTGCTTTGGAGCTATTGTTGTGTGCACATGTGCAGTAAGGTTGCCTTGGGCATTGGCGTATGAAAGAATAAAGCAGTTGTTAGTCAGCGCTTTTGTCGTACGTTTCTTTTTTTCGTGGGCGTCTTCTGAATTTGCGCTGCAATTTTAGCCTCAGGATTCTGGTCACGGTGTAAGATATATACCGTGATCCTGGTTCAGCTGTCTCGTTTCTTCCCTCCTGTGGCACAAGCCTACCAAAGTGAAAGCATTCCCACTAGCTCGTGCCACCACGAGCCACGAGATGCGTTGTGCAGTGTTACAACCCCAAAATGGAAAACTAGCGTGGGTCGCCAGTGATGCGACGCAAACACAGCGTGGGCAACGATTCAGCATGGCCCGCGTCTCGCATAATTTTAATTTCGCTACGTGTTTCACCCAAAGCCACGTGCGTTTGTATTCTGCTGTTAGTGTCCTGGAGAACGAATGACACATGGTATGATTGTCTAAGGCAGCACGCTGCGGTGCAAGGGGTTGCGGGTTGAATCCTCGTTCAGCGCTTCGGAATTTTTTCTTCTGAATTATTTTATTTGTGGCCTTTATGTATAACATACATGTACATATCCGGGACATGACGGCGACGGCAAAAATCCGCCGAGAGTGTCCATATATTGTTATCGCAATAAAATACAGTTCACACAGTTTGTATTGCTACGGACTGGTGCGGGAGCCTTCGGCATGGATGCATCATGTTGACACTCATTGTCACATCTCTTCTGTGCATTTTGGTGCACCTCTGTGATGTCTTTGCCAATCCAGTGCGTTGTGCCGCTTTGAGATGGTGGTGCCATTCCTGCCAAGAGGGAAGCGCATACAACGCATTCGTGATAAGTGTGCTTGCATTTGTGGTGTAGCGATCAGGCTGTCAGGCTTGTGCGCTCGAAAGTTGGGTATTTGGAGGTTCACTTCCCCCGGTTGGGTAACTGTACCCTTTTTTTTCTGGGTTTCTTTCTGAGCTGCCCATGTGCCAATCTTATTGATGTCAGTTCCATCATAGAAGTGACATACACGAATTCTTGGTGGACTTTGGCGCTTTCGTGTCAAAAGTGGGCGATGTACTACCTTGGAGCCCAAGTTGGGTTTCTCAAGATACTGAAGCATATTTTGGCATGCATGACTTGGGAGGCGGGTCAATGAGTGCAGATGTGTGGAGGGGGTTTGTGGTGTGCGAGTGCACAAACCTTTTCAGCACAGTTCCCTTGTGAGCAGCCCATGAGCTGCACTATGCTCTTGTGGCAACACGCTGCGCATATGCCCGCACAGCCTCTGCCTCGCTATCATTCAGCCCGGCGTAACGCAGCGCTGCGCTGCATTCCGATAAACACAGCGTCATTACAGTGTCACCCGTGGTATACGTCACCAGCGGTGGCCACAAAAATAGGCTGCTCCGCTTGGAGATAATTATTGCTCCACTACCCAAATGAGTGTAGGGTGTCAGTATGCTCACCCGCTGCTGCTGCTGCTGCTAGTTGAATAAACAATTGTTGCGTTTATATGTTGGGATTCGCTCTTGGGTAGACTCACCGTCCCACATTGTCATGGGAAAAAATTGCAGCCCCTGTGTTTATTGCTATGCAATTGAAACAGTTAATTAGTCTTTCTGAATTATTGGTTGCATGTTTGTTAGCTGCCTGTTGCTCGGAAGTACAAAGGACACGTGGCCTACCCATTTCACCGTCTGAGAGAAACTGCTGCAAACTCCGAAGAGAGTGAGCACAGGCCTCTTTGGGCGCCTGATAAACTTCGTGCTCCAGTTCATAATTCTCCTTGCCACGGACGACTGCAAGATTTGGCTGAGATGTTCGTAGCAGTGTCTGCTTCCCGCTGGATTTGTTTTTTTCCACCGAGGGGTGGTTCGTGAAGGCAAGCCAAGCTGGTGTCACACTGTTTATAAGTGAATGAGTATATGGGCTACCCTCATAAATTAATACAAAAGGCCAAGCTCGTGTGATAAATGCATTGTTTATAAGTGAATTAGTACATGGGGTACCCTTATAAATTAATGCAAAAGGAAAGTCAGTGCAAAGAAAACAATATGGCGGCAAGTAGCCTGCCAGTCACCATCATGTCATCTAATGCTTGTTTTTATTTACCTTGCACTTATTAATTACCTTGCTTGCTTTCAGTGGACTGCTCTGCTTTCGTATTGTGTGCTTATGCAGCCGTGCCTGCACTTATAGTACAAAGTGCACAAGTGTCACCTGTTTTGGTTTGGCATTGTCTCAACCTATTTGCTTTGCTATCTCTTACCAGACCTCTCTAATTGTCTGCTATTTGTGTTAACCTTTGCGTAACTGCTGAAAAAAATGCCGCTCTGCCTGTGCAGTCCCAAGACCACTACCGGGTGCTCGGTCTGCAGTCAAAACGGCATGCTGCCACCGAACATGACATCAAGAAAGGCCTGTAAGAATCACTTTTCAACTGTTTTACTGCTCTTGCATGCTAGGGAGTGGAAAGAAAAATTATTCAGATTGTGTGTCTTTTTTAGCATGTTGTGTTGATGCTTGCTTTTGAAGAGCCAAGGTGCATGTTGCTTGGAAAGTTTACATCGATTTCTTTTCAGAATGTTGTAAACTACAAAGACACATTCTTCATTGTTTTTTTTAGCTTATTGTGTATCTGTTGTCAGAGGCATTGTAAGTGCTGTGATTATTAAGAAATATGGCTGCATGTGACTTTGCGGCAACTGTACAACTGTAAATGAAAGCCTGTTGATTATTGAATAATATTGCTTTTCAGAGAGTAGTAACTGTGTTAGTTGAAGTGCATTTCACTGAAAGGCAAATTGCAGGACAAAGAGCACAAAAGTTTCTGAATTTAATGCCAGCCATCTGCAGTGTGGCACAGTCATAATAAGGTTTATGCTTGAATTAGTATTTGAAAAGTGCCAGCTGTGATCGGTTCTTCTTTTAATTGGATGGGCTGAATACTATTTCCTTATCTTACTAGCACTGTGCTTACTTGTTCAAGGGAAACGGCTTTCATTGTTTAAGTGTAGCTTAAAGGGTGCGGTAATGAAATTCACAGTGTCCCGAGGCACTGTAGCACGGGAAAAAGCAGCAGACGAAAGAAGTGCCAACTGTCCTCTTTTGAGCACTCCTGGTTCTATGCTAGAAATGCAATGCTCACTTCATGTGCTATTTCCCTATTTGGTGACTGTAGACCGGCGCAAGGTGCTGCTTCACCACCCGGACAAGAGGCGTACGGCGGGTGAGCAGGTGAGGGACCTGGAGCGTGACTACTTCTCCTGCATCACCAGGGGTGAGTGGGTTTTATTTGTTTACGCATTGCTGCACGCGCTTTCATGTAACCAACCAAACCCGTTGCACGTCTTGCGTGTGCCACGCCAAATGTTGAACATTCCCGATTGTTGTGGCTTGTTCTGATAATCTTGAGCATGCTACATGAACAGTAGAGATAATTCTGGAACTAATACGGTCACCAACGATAAGCCTGGAATCTTTTATGCCACTTGTATAAATATCGACGTGCCTTACTGCTGTGCCGATCAGATTACTCGACGGCCAAGGGACTGTTCTCACTGCTAAGAGTGTACAGCGTAAATCGCTTGTACGTTGACTTTTCATTTGCCGGGCACAAGTTCGCCGAAATAAAGGGCTCTGTATTTTCCAGTCTTGCTGCAGCCTTCTTCACTGTCACAACCACGTGACAACATTTAGTTGTCACGGGCCTTAGTAACCCTAAGAGCCCTCGTGCGAGGGTCTTACATAGGAGGGGATACACATACACCTAAATAACACCTGCATGTTACACAAAAACTTAATATATCTATAGACATGAAATTAATACATCTTTACAGCAGAAACATGAAATACTATAACTCAAATATAAAAGTCTACACATAAAATGTGGTTCACTTGAATAAAGACGCACATGAAAAACATATAATAAATAATATATGAATAGTGAGCAGATGCAGTGATAGTTTATGATCAACACACTTATACAAATTGTGTAAACATATAGATATCACAACTGGTAGTAATGTCAAATTTGCTAGGTCATACCATTTTCTTGCAATTGTCTATAATGTAAATAGCCTCTGTCACGCTACATTGACCTCAATAAACCGAGAGTACAAACTGTCATGTTGGCCTTATGCCTCGCCACACCAGCCAGTGCAGTGATGGGTTTTTGTTTGTTTCATCCCGATGCTAGTGCATTGATATTTATTCTGCCTTGATGTCTTTCTTGAATGCGGACATAGCACTATGCTATCCTCCCTTGCCGCTAGAGAAGCGTTGCCCCGTGTTTTCCTTCCTCTTAACCTCATTCTAAGATGGCTTCTTCACTTTGCCGATCTTTTGCATCTCCCAATAGATTGTCGGCTTTCCTTTTTTTTCCTTCTTTACAGCGTATGAAATACTGGGCAACCCTGTTCGGCGACGCTCCTACGACAGCGTGGACCCCGAATTTGATGATGACATCCCAACCAACTGTGCAGAGTCACGGAACAATTTCTTTGCCATATTTGGGCCAGTGTTTGAGGCAAATGCAAGGTGAGACTTGTCAACTGTCAAGGATGCATGGGTCTTCTCGGGGGTTGGCTAGTGACTCTGCATCGTGTTGCTGAGCGTGAGGTTGTCACTCACTTCCTGATGTGGAAGGTTGTTGACGGGCACTGAAGCGGGCTACAAGTCGGCATCCAGGGCCACGGCAGATGCTCAACATAAAAATTTTTTCTCGCTTAGAACAAAAATTGCCTCCAATTAAACTTCGAGAAATTAATCTCCTTTGTTGACCCTTTTAAATCAGTGCAAGCATGCATTCTTACTTAGATCACCAATCTGCATGTGCCTGAACATGGGTCATTTCACACATTTTTCTATGTTTTCAACCTTTCCTCTTCGAAGCTACTTGGTCATTGACCTCCATACTTTTTTTACATGCTTTCTGGCAACTATCCAGCCATGTGATGTTGTCGTATGGTGTTGATAGACTTCGTAGAATTTTTTAAAAATTGTTTTTTAATTGTCAAAATGGGCAGAGAATCGTCGTTTTGCTTCACCACAAAGCATGTCATGAGACAGAATAGCAGATGCCAATGAAGGGGAATAAGAAAGCACACATTTCTTTTCTGGTAACCAGCAGAGATTATAGTGCTCCATGTAGTAATGTGTTTTTGAGGGATTTTTTTCATCAACTTAGGTTTTACCCACTACAGAAACATTTAAAATCCCTCCTAAGAACAGAAAAAAAAATTTTTTTGCAGAGATACTGTAGGAGGTCAAATAGTGCACTAAGATGATGGCGCACAATTTTTTGGAACAGAATCTGAGAGGGTCGAGTGCAATGTCTGGGACATTTGGCATGGAAGGACCCTACCCAGGGTCTCTACCAATGTGGAAAGCCTGGAAAAGTCAGGGAATAGTCATGGAATTTCCGAAGAACCTGGCCAGGTCATGGACACTGATGGCAGTCTGTGCGACCATCACGAAATAATCATTACATTGGTCAAAGCTTCAAAGGTCGCTCCTTCGGCTGCAACAGTGAACAGCTAAGCAGAAGCATAAAAAAAAGTTTAGCAGCGTCCAGCTTTCAACTGTTGCTTCTGCAGATTGCACAGCACATCTCACTTTCCAAGCACAACATTACTCACGCTGGTAAATTTGTGCATGTTTGTCTTGGCACGATCTCGGCTTGGCTTGAAGGCCTTCTGGTTAGGCTAGAAGTGCCATTAGCAGAGGCTCGCGGGCCATGTCAAGCTCATTCATTGGCGACGCAACGGCAAATGTCCTTAGCTACGCACCTACTGCTAGTAGCAACTACGGCAAAAAGTCTCATTTCAGTTTCTTGAGATCGTGTTATTAAATCTGTGATTATTCTTTAGCATCGCGTCCATAGAAGAGCACATAAACGAAGGGAACATGCCGGCATCCGTGATTCATCTGTGGAATTGAGGTACAGCCATGGCGCTGCCCCGTCAACTGTTGCGGCCTGCAGATTCCTCCCTGCTGCCACAAATATGTCGGCGCTTTGAACGCAACCCCCAGCTTTCATTACATGCATCGGAGGACTTGCTCCAAGCATCACAGCCAGAGAAATAAAATGCAAACATGCGTGTGCCCATCGTGTGAAAAAAAAAAAAGGAAATCTCGCAGTACGACTCCATTTTTGTGACGCTGTCGCTGGTTGTTGTCTAGGCAAGGCCCACAGAATTCGCAGGTAGTAGTTATTCTTTTTCACTCAAAAATATATTTTAGGGGTGCGTAAATTAGGCGGGCACACAAATCAATAGTAAAGTAGATAATCTAAGTCGGATCAGATCCAATCCACATGCTAAGCTGCTTGTAGAGTGTACTAGAATGGAGAGTGGGTCCACACGGGGCTCCGAGCTGAGGCGTTTTTTTTCCTGAAAATCCAGATGGCATCACCGTCGCCTTCACCTGAAGGTTACCATGGTTACCACTCTTGTTGCCATGGTAATGGCCGCGTGTGGCGGCAGCCTGACGGTCACGTCTCAAGCGTAGCCTGCAGCATTGCTGCAGCGTTTGTGCAAAGCCTTGGACGGCGTTGCACCGTGTCTCGGAAATAATTCAACTAAAGGAGGGTAATACGTTTATTTCGTTGGATACCCTGCTCGTAGCTAATAACAACAGTGTTACCTTCATTTTGTTGATTGTTTTTTCGCACCAACGAGGTTAAAAGAAAGAAGCTAGCGGACAAATGGTCAAAACAACGTGCGAGCGGTGGTGCGTCGAAAAGACGATGCGTGTCGAGCAGACGCCAGCTTGGCGCTCTCGCCCGAGCTCCACCACAGCCGCTGCTCCAAACCGCCGGAGCAGGTGAAGGCGACTGCAGCGCCACCGCAAATTTTCAGCGATTTTTGCTTCACCCTTCCTGCTTGCTGCCCGCTCCAGTGGACCCACTCCCCCATTCTAGTACACTCTAGCTGCCTGGGCTGCAGCTATATTGCCATTCTTGTTGCGATGCAGTGAGTCGCCACGTGTCCCACGAGGAATTGTTCATTTAACTCTTAATGAACGCTGAAATATCCGAGCACTCATCATAGATTTTAGCAGTGCCGAAAGACACAAGTAAGGCTCAGTGTGCAGCTTGCCAGAAGACTTTCTCGCTGAGTAATATGGGCATCGCTGCTGTCTCCAGTCACACTGTGAGCAAGAAATGCCTAGCCACTGGGAGCTTGTCACAAAGTGCTTCCCAGGCAATCATCCGTGCATTTTTTAGTGCTGGACCCAACTTACCTTGTTCTGTGACTGTAACGAGTGAATGTGTACCGGCTGTGCCAAGCACGGGTGCTGAAAGTGTGCCTGCTAAGCCAGGGGCCATCGCGCCTGACAGGAAGGCATCTTTAAATGGTTTTCTAGTCAAGAAATGTGTCACAAAAGCAGAAATTGTGTCTGAACACTATAGTGACCCATGGATCTTTTTTTTACCACTCGAGGGTTTGTTTCCAGTGCGCAGAGTTTTTCAAGCAGACGTACCGGTCATAGAATTTGCTTTAAATCGTCATGGATAACCTGGAAAAGTCGGGGAATTTGGAAAAATTAAATTGGTAGACACCCTGCTACTGTGTATGTGCTGAGGTGCCACATGGCATTAAATGGTTGTGAGGAAGATGGATTTCACAAATTTTCTCAAAATGAAAATATGTCTACTGAGTGGATCACTGCTGTTTAAAGAAAAAATAAAAACTTCGAGCCTACGGAAGCAAGTATGTAGCGCTTGAGGCACTGCCTAGACAACATCTCTGTGTGATGCTCGTTCCTAATTCATTCGCTAGACTCGTCGATGAAGGCTGCATATCCGAACGTCGCACAGTATCCGACACAGTACTGTGTACTGGATACAACACAGTATACTATATGTCAGTTCGCATAAGAGTGTCTTGTCGCAATGGCGACAGTGCAACAGACGTCTGATGTTACCTACTAGAGAGGCAGTGCCTCTGATGGGATTGTTCCTCGCCGCTTAATCACCTCAGTCCATGCATTTGCTGGTAACGCCACTCACGGCAGTATTGAAAAATGGCTACAGTTTGTTTCTTATAGAATCACAATTGCTTCTAATTAAATAAAAGGGATTCCTGAGGTGCACCAGTTCAGCAAAGCAGATTCACATACCAGAGAACTCGCGAGATCGAGAGCTGCGATGCGTGGGCAGAAAAAACTCGCCGAAGCACTTTGCTTCGCTTCTCTACATTTGTTCACAACATTGAGGACGTTGAGAACTAATTGCATGTAATAACACTATACATAAGAGCACAAATGTAATCCTGTTAGGAAATGTACGCGTTCTACTATGAGCTAGTGTGTGAACAATGGGCAGCTTTACAATAGGGTACCCAAAGCTTCGCACTTGTGTTTGTTGCCACTGCACGTGTGTCATCTGCCACCTTCTTGGGCTCTTTATTAGCATGCGTGTAATATTTAGAAAACAGTGCGCATACCCAAGCAACGCAAACACTGCATGCCTAATTCTAAAACCATCGTAACGCTTGCTGCGGTATTCGTCTACGTAGGCCTACTGTCCTTATCCGCGGCTTGCAGCGGACCCATCATTACTGTATGCTGCTCTCACGTATTTATCATTCGTGATAGGGTGCGTCTATTCACGGTTTTGTACAAAATGAAGCAGCATTGTACAAGGATGTTTGTTTTGTACTTGATGAAAATACAAAGTCTTGTGAGGGTCACTAGACCAGGGACTGCTAACTCATTCGTTTGCTTCGTTGCATGTGTCTTGAATTGCTGCCTGCCACTTGCTGGAGCATATGGTACTTAAGGATCGGTGTGGATTTTAAGATGTTGCAATCCATGCATAGCAATCCTGCTGCTCGATCGTGATCATAGGCTGTCCTCTGCACTGTCTGATTGAAATCGGTTGACTCGTACACAAGTGACTGAGACTGAAACATGCACAGCTGTTGCAGTTGCCACAGTTAACTGTAAAGATAGGGATACAATTATGTTCAGTAAAAATAAACACTGACATGTGCAATACAGTTGAACCTCTTTATAAGAGACACTGATATAAGAGACACGTGGGGTATAAGAGACACCAGTGTGCTACATGAAAGTAAGGGTTGATAGGAAAATGCATCACTTAGTACCAGAGACACCTCATATAACAGGCAAGAATTTCTCCCTCGTGCGTGCCTCTTATAAAGGGGTTCAACTGTAGCAGTGTCGCCCGTTTTAAAGTGCAGTCAGTAGCTTTGATGTCCCTCAAGGTAACATCACAAAGCTCCCACCAGTCGTAGGTGAGGACGAGGTTTGCAGTATTTCTTAAGGCAGCTGTTGTGCGTTTTTGCCAAAATGGAGTCATTTGCTCAATTTCCTACCAATTTTGAACCTGTTTTCAAGCTCACCACACACAAAGTTATAAAATGGCATCATTACTTCGATAATTTTAAAAATTGCTTCAGTAGGGCTTTAAGGGCTCGCTAAATTTAGTGACCTTCCTGCTAAGTTGCTTATATTAGACACAACGTAGTGGCAAATACATATCTCATAAAACAATGTTCGAGACTAGCCTTGCTTGCCGTGGGAATACAAGATGTTGGCACGTGCAGGTGGTCGACCAAGCGAAACATGCCTCCACTGGGTGACGACAATTCTAGCCGGGATGAAGTGGATCGCTTTTACCACTTCTGGTGAGTCTGGCCTGCGTTTTTGTCGCAGAGTTTCCCGGGGTTGCATCTGTTGTCGGTCTAGACTGCAGTGCGAGTTTCATGCGGCCGTGCTCAACCAGATGTCCATAGTGGAGCCTCATCTTTGGAATAAAGAGGCAGCTGCAACACGGAATTGTTGGATTGAAAGCACCACACGTTGTGTGGGGCAGTCGTCATCCAGGTGTGAATGGAAGGATTTTCTCAGTGGTGGACGCATTCAAAGGGACTCTAACTAATGATCTTAGTGTTGTGCTTGTAGGAGCCAATCGCATTGTTTTTGTACCTAAGTTCATTCGCTGAATGCTCCAGCTCCTGAACATTGTTCGTTCACTAGACCTCTTAATGCCCTCACACACAATGTAGCATCTGCTGGAAGGCAAACAATTGTCAGCTGGTGCCAACAAGATGCAGCAGGCTATGCAGTGCCACACGTGGTATTGTCAAGGGTGTTTGTGAACTGCTGCCTGTACAACGAGCTTGGCAGCATGCGCACCAACGCTCATTTTACAGACAAGGACAAAGGGAAACATCAGCAGTGACAAGCCCTGCCAGCTTCTGCCTTTAACGGCCTCTTTCTATTTGCATCACACGATGCTGTAATTGTAATATTTTTTTTTCTTTTATGAGTGACCTAAACATATTCATGGTCTCTTTATTTCCAAACATATACAGTAACAACTGTGGCAGCTTTAATTAAGCAGATACGAATATTCAAAATTGGTTTCTTAGCATGTACAAATAAGCCAACAAATAAGCGGCAATTTGTCATCCTGTACCTTCTGGCGAGATGTCTCAAAAGCAAATTAAGAGCACTAAAAATTGTGGCTTTGTTCATTGGTTTGTAAAGAGTTATCTCATTCGGAGAAAAATGTAGGCACGTAAATTTGCATGTCAATAGTGTCCTGCTTTCTTTTCTTTCTTTTTTTTAATCTTCGCATGTGATCCTCTGTGGCCTGTTGCATGTATTGTTCCCTGTGGTGCCCACCTTTATTACTATTTTTTGGCTTGCAGGTACAGCTTTGATTCGTGGCGTGAATACTCGTATCTGGATGAAGAAGAGAAAGAAAAAGGCGAAAAGTAAGCAGACTCACTTTATTGCTCAGTCTTGTGCTCACTTGTTCCACATTAATAGGCTCTTGATAAAGGCAAAAAAAAATAGCATTAGCACGTGCAAGCACAACCGTTGCACATCTTGTGGTACTAGCAAGCAAGAGTGACCATGCCTGCATTTTTATGTCCTGTTCATTCAGTTTGCTCCGTTTAGAAGCTCGACATTTGAGCATTTTTTCTCGGGCGATAAGCAAAGGCACAGATTGAGGGGTTTGTCAAACTCTCTGGCTTTGGTGAAACACACCAGCCTTCCCATGGTGCCTCTTCGTCATTCCAATGAAGTGCATCAGCAACATGTTAAGGGGGGGACACTGCTCTTAAAATGTTTTTCTCATTTCTTGATCGATTTTGATGATACTTGGTGAGTTTATGTATATTTGTGTGCTGATCTCAAATGTGCAATTATTTTTCTAGTATAACCGGTAGTTTTTGAAATACAATATTTTTCATGTGCCTTTTAGGCAGGAAGATTTTCTTTCTACAAAGAGAGTTACAAAGTAAATCAGCATATCACAATAACCTGTAATCAGAACTGAGTGCAATGAAACAAAAACTGATGTTCTAAGCCCATTAGAACAAAAGTTATGATATGTTGAACATTCGCGAAGGAAATACACCTTGAAATTGACGCACTTGTGAATCTTCAACATATTGTAACTACCACTATCCCTCAAGAGGAAGGTATATAACAGCTGCATCTTACCGGTACTTACCTACGGAGCAGAAACCGGGAGACTTACAAAGAGGGTTCAACTTAAATTGAGGACGACGCAGCGAGCGATGGAAAGGAAAATGATAGGTGTAACCTTAAGAGACAGGAAGAGAGCAGAGTGGGTCAGGGAACAAACGGGGGTTAAGGACATCATAGTTGAAATCAAGAAGAAGAAATGGATATGGGCCGGGCACCTAGCACGTCGGCAGGATAACCGGTGGTCATTAAGGGTAACTGACTGGATTCCAAGAGATGGCAAACGTGTGAGGGGGAGACAGAAAATTAGGTGGGTAGATGAGATTAAGAAGTTTGCAGGTATTACGTGGCAGCAGAAAGCACAGGACCGGGTTGATTGGCGGAACATGGGAGAGGCCTTTGCCCTGCAGTGGGCGTAGACAGGCTGATGATGATGATGATAGCTTCGCTACAAGTCGCCTGACCGGATTCAGGGAATACAAATAAGGTACCTTGCTGAGCCATAGTTCGGGTTGTACGCCTTTCTGAAGAAATCGGAAATTATTTGCCCGAAAATTAAGAACGGTCCTCTGTTTTACGACTTGATTAGTATGACAAATCTAAGTACGTGAGCCAGTGTCATTTTCGCCTCCATAGAAAAAATGCGACCGCCGTAGTTGTGATCGATCCCGCAGCCTTCGGGTCAGCAGCCGAGCACCGTAAGAAGTGTTCCACCGTGGCGGCTAAACACAGGTTGACAGCAATGGAACATTTGTGCGAGAGGACAGCTAGACGTGTGAGATTGTACCATTATTATAGGTCACGTATGATTACATTTTGATGTTCCTGGAGCCTAGCTTGTGAAATAATCATTTTTTAAGACAGTCGAGGTTATTGAAAAAGTTTAAATCTCGGAATCTCGGCTGTCACGGCTGCCGAAAGCTGCAGCTGGCTGCAGTGACGGTAGGTCACATGGGTGTTGTAGCAGACGACGCGTCAGGCATGATGCAAGATAGAACTGCAGCTCCGCTAGTTCTTGCATCGGCCGTCGCGTCCACTTCGGAGAGCAAGCGTCTATGAGGAGCTGCGAAACTGACCTGGTTCTAGAAACGTTGTTGTATCCCACTTGCAGTTGGAAAGCAACTGAAGTCCATCACCGAATTGCTGGCTATCAGCTCGTGCCACGAACATTATCAAATAAAGTATGACATTGCCAGAAATTCGGGTTGCATAAACACAGTACTAGTCGTGTGGTTCATCCAATTATGGTTACAGCAGCGCGAACAAGACATACGAAGAAGGAGACGCAACGGGCGCCGTCTCCTTCTTCCTACGTGTCGTTCGTGCTGCTGTAACCATAATGGAACCCTAACAACTAGCCCATTTGTTGACTTTGCTGCAGTTCATCCAATAACTCGAGTAGCATAGCACACTTGTCACTTGAGCATGTGGCTTTGGGCACCTACAGTTCAGTGTGTTCTGTATTTTTAATATTGAGCATCACTGCTCTTAACTGAAGAGCTGGCAGTAATAAAGGGGCAAGTTGGCTTTCTGTGCGTGTTTCTTTTTGTCACACCATGCATTGACACTGGCCAGCTTCTGTTCTAGCCATAGTAAGCTGCACCCTGACGCAAATGAGGTGTTTGATTAATTACAGTGTGTTTCTTTATTTATTTTGCTGATAAATACGAGTGATTTTGTGCTGTGGATTTGTCACTGACATACCAATCACAACGCTAAGCCTAAAAGACCAAATCCTACAGTAGTGCTAAAAGACCTACAGTAGTGCCTCTCATGTGCATCCAAGTGCTTTACTACTTCTTGCACAAGAATTTTTTTAGACAAAGGACGAGGAAGACACCGACAGGCGCAACCGCGATCTCAATTTCTGCCAAGTATTCCTCTCGGACACGATTACTCGAAAAGGCATCTCTTCTTTACGAGTCTTAGCACTAAAGAACATGTGAATGCTGGCTGCAGAGCAGTCCGAATCACACCACATGTCACGTGACTGCTTTGTCCGCAATCACGTCCCTCGTGCGAATCGGCTTAACCGAGGAGGCGGTCAAAAAAAAAAAAAAACTTGCGAAACGGAAATAGCGAGGCCGTATGTCGGCAAAGGGAAAGACTTGGTGAGGTTGATTTGGCTTTTCATGATAGTGCGATATTGATAAGAAAAGTGAATTAACATAGCGGTGCAGTTTTGTTCAGTATAATCAATTATTGGCTACAACAAGCCAGTGAGACTTAAGGACACGGGTAAATTCCATAGTGTAATCATGCTTACAAACAGTGCTTGCAGGCAGCGATGAAGAATACTCATCTTGGACTCCTTGTACATAAATATCGCGCAGTGATGAATCTTGCAACCTGCTGCTTGGTGTGTGTTTGACAGGCTACCACATGTGGAGTGTGGTGGCATTGCTACATCCAAAATGCAATGTGGAAGTTCTACTTTCGTTAAATGAATTATTGAAATTAGTACTGCAGGAAAACTTCGCTTTTTCCCCGTTTTATGGTTCTTCTCGTAGAACCCTGGAATGCCATACGTGAAACTCGGTTTGAGAATCCCTAGCCTGGCCATTCATCCGTTGCAGAAGGGTTTGCTGTGGGGCCGGTTCATACATGTTATTTCGAAGAAAAGTAGCATGAAGGAAGAGAATTGCGCTACACTTGTGTAGTGTTATTCTCTTCTCTTCTGTTATTTTTTTTTAATGAGTTGTTCAGTGCTGAGTGGAACTTGCCGAACGGTAATCTACAGTTAACCCTGCATGATGTGTTCTATATTCCAGTATTCATTTTAAAGAGACAGGGCATGCAAACACGGACTCAAGAGACAAGTCAAGACACCACAAACTTCTCTCTTGTGTCAGTGTTTGCATGCCCTGTCTCTTTAACATGAATACTTACCAACTAGCTCAGCTCTCTGTTATTTTAAAATACTCCAGCAGTTCATGAAAATGAGTTGCTTACGTGTGCATTAGTAATGTGAGAGAAGGGTTTAACACTAAGCTATCAAAGCTTCATTTTTAAAAATTCTTCAGTGAAATAGAGATTTTATCAAGATGAAGCTTATAAAACACTAAAAGGTACGGTGTATGCTAGCGTACTGTTGAGAAGGGTTATTGAAGATATTTCTGTTATTATTAAGTGGTGGTTAATTTTATCAGAGTGAGAGATCAAAACGCAGGAATATACGTATCTTAATTTATGTGCAAGTCACATGTCGCTTTTGACTCCATGTAAAGATTAGATTCTCTTGCATCTGTTCTAAAATTTTTTTAATAGTTCACATTGTAATGGCAGCTTTCATGTGGGCACTCATTTTTCTGCTTCGTGTTGCAGTCGGGAAGAGCGTCGCTGGATCGAGAAGCAAAATCGGGCAGCGCGGCAGAAGCGCAAGCGGGAGGAGATGCAACGCATCCGCCAGCTTGTCGGTGCGTGACTTTCCGTGCATTTTCATTGCCCATCCTTTTTCTGTGTTTGCGCGCTTGGTACCCAACTACATCAAATTATCTCTTATATTGAGCAATTTCTGAACAGAGTAAAGGTATATAATGAGGATATAAAGCAAGAATTACAGTTGCATACGACAAAAATAGCAGTAACTGCCAGTGCATCAAGCTTCAAGTGGTGTTAAAGTGCCCCAGAAGGTGCCTTTTGCCCAAGACAGTGAGAAAGTTGCCGACACGTCCTTAAGAAAAGTTGTTTAGCCCGAAAGTGCAAGCCCGTCTCCGTGCAACTTGGCATTGTGCATGTGCCGCAGCAAAACGAGTTGCCAGCACTCCCCTACAAAATGGCTGATCCTGGCTGGCCCACAGTGTTGGTAGCTGCAATACTTAGAAAGAGCATTTAGGCAATGCAGCTGCAAATTGCTTCATGAAGTGCTTGCTCATTTGCGTCTCACTTTTTGAGTTGATGCTCGTTGATCTACACTGGCTAATCTGTACCCCTGTGTGAATATTTGAGTGCTTCGAATATTCGAACGAAGATTGCAGTACTTTACAGGGGCGTAGCCAAGGGGGGGGTTGGGGGGGTTCAAACCCCCCCCCGAAATTTTTCAGTTTTGCTTGCGTATATAGGCATGTACACATACAAACGCACGCACGAACACACATAAAGTATGGTTGAACCCCCCCCCCCCCCCCCCGAAAAAAATTTCTGGCTACGCCCCTGGTACTTTATATTTGTTTCAGCACGAATTTAATATTTCCGAGGTTCCGAATCATTTGAAAGGAACTACTACCGTATAAACGCGTGTAAGGGCCGCACCCGTGTAAGGGCCGCACCCACACTTTCCTCAACCAATACGTATTCAAAATGCGCGCGCGTAAGCTTCTAGGTGTAGTCGATAGATGGCGCAAGAAAACGCAACCATGTCAGAGAAGGTCAGAGAGGCGGAGAAGACTTATTGGATGACAGCGATGGAAAAGAAGCCGGCTCTGAGTAACTACCGAAAAGGAAAAAAAACGAAATAAGGAGGGAAAGGTTTTATGATAATTCAAGGGGAAGCGCTTTACTGTTTGAAGCAAGGTCGGGCTGCCTGAGAACGCGCAGTTATAAAGCGAGATTCAGTAACGAAGAAGAACAATGTACATGCTGCGGGGGAACTAAGGAAACGATGGAACATGTACTGATTGAATGTGGCGATATTCACCCAGGTATACGTGTGGGCACGAGTCTACATGAAGCCTTGGGTTTTAGGGACAACAATGGAAAGCTGAACACGTCCGCGATAGAAATAAGTAAGAGACGGTTAGAGTATTGGTGGCAGAAGAGTAGAGATAAAGTACAAAAATAAATAATGGGGGGGGGGGGGGGGGGAATAAGGTCATTCTGCCTTAAGAGGCAGAGAGATGGACCGTGAATTTATATTTTTTGTTATAATAACATAGATTTAATCAATGTAGATAAGGCATTAGGACAACATGAAACAATGAAGGTTTTTTTTTCTTTTTTTTTTCTTTTTTTTTTTTTTTTTTTAATCCTTCGAGCCTGGTGGCAGACATGTCACCGCCCCGTTATAAAGGGGACGCTCATAGCATCCATCCATCCATCCATCATCATCGTCACCAGAGTATATTTATATATTTTTGGATTTTATTCGTGTTAAGATGTTCGTGAAGTGGGCTAAAAATTTTAACTTTTTTATTAGTATTCATAGACCCGCCAACCAAAGGTTAAAGTAGGATTTTATATTTAGCTTCTCACATCTCTATACAAACGCGCTATCCATATCGGCATTAGCATCACCAACTTTGGCATGGCGTTCGCGTTGTTCGGTTTGTGCAGTTCAGCCAGCCACTTGCTGTAGTTTTCTGCACTGTTCGATGACCTTCGTGCTAGCTTGTTTTCTACACGGCGTTCACGTTTTGGCAAGATGGGCAAGTACCTGAATAGCTACACTGCTGGCTATAAGTTGAAGGTGATCGAGTATGCTCTCGAGCATGGGAAACGTGCCGCCGGCAGAAAATTCGACGTTGACGAGAAGTGTGTTCGACGTTGGTGTGCTCAAAAAGGAGCCTTGCGAAACACCAACAGCACTAAGGGCGCTTTCCGAGGAGAGCAGTGCAAGTTTCCCGATTTGGAAGAAGACTTGCTCCGCTATGTGACTGAAGTGCGGAATGATGGTCTTGCGCTCACAACGGACATGCTGCGTGTGAAGGAACTAGCCTTGGCGACTGTACTTGGGTGGATCCTATCTGCGTGGAGCTCGGTGTCGACGGACATTGTGTCCCAAAGTTTTAAAGTCGCCGGGATATCTAACAGCTTGGATGGCACGGAAGATGACTGCTTGTGGGGTGACGGCGCTTCGCAGCACGCCATCTCATCTCGGACTCCAAGTCTGAGGACTCGCCGAGTGACGACGATTGAGCACGTATGTCGCAATAAATGTCGTATACTGCAATAAACGCTCTTCGTTCGCTAACTGGTGCGTTTTTACTTAAAAAAAAAAATGTCGCGTGTATGGGCCGCACCCTGAAAATTGGCCCTCATTTCTTGAAAAAAAAGTGCGGCCCTTACACGCGTTTATACGGTAATAGACATCTTTTACCGCGTCTAATTTACCTGAAAAGATGGTTTCACTGCAGCATGTGACCGATATTCTGTAAAACCACCTAGGGGAACCGCACTGCCACTAAACCACACTTCAAGGTTAAGTGTGCAAATTACTTGCGTCCCAAATAATGTTAAGTTTAAAAGTGTGTTATGCGAGCTAGTATGGGCTAAGTATGACAAATTTTAAAGCGTTATATATTTTACTGCCATAGCTTGTGCCCTATTAGTACTATTAAAATTCTGCCACTATTAGAATTTCCTTCAACTTCGTCTCAAACCAAAAAACTGATACACACATAAACCTAGTTTCAATTCTTAAAAACATTGTTTAAATTAGTTGGGCAATGATAAAAAATGTAATTTTTCTTTATAATATGTGGTATATACTATTTGAACAGTTCACTTGGAACCTCAAGTTCACCATTCGCACACCCCCACTAATCTGACCTGGACACGTTTATACCACCAGTGTCACCAAGAAAACTTTATGTGCGACTTTCTTTTTATTCCTCAAATGTAAGCCTCTGAGATAAAAATTGCAAGATTAGATGCCTAAAAAGCATTTTAGGCATCTAATCTTGCGACGCCGTTAAACAGCTCATGTTGCAAGCATTTTGGTGTTGGTGCCAGCAGCATTACCCATGAGCGTAAAATTGCCATGAATGCAAAGAATAAAAATCAGGGTTTCAAGTCTGACTCGGGCTCAGGCATTCTACATGGCAATTGAGTGTTGTACCACAGAGCCATGCCACTGCTTGAAACTGGTTCAGGAAAAAACCATGACTTGCCTAATCATCCACTCTGGTCATGAAAGAAACCCCTGTACAGGCAAGTGCGAGGAGTTGCATCAAAGCATGTAATGTTGCATGACATAAGTGTATAATTGCATACCAGGCGTCAGACAATGTGAATTGTGCCATGAGAGGGTGGTTTAAAAGCTGTAAACCCATTAAAAATGGCTCAGGTAATTTTCCTCATCATCATCAGTCAAAGCATCAACAAAGTGTGCAGCTGCGTAGGTGTTAGCTTTCAGATGCTTAATGGGTACTTTGCTAATTTGTGAAATGATGAATTATGGCATAATTTGTCCTTCACAACCGGACTAGAAGTGGGCATTCAAAGAGAGTTTGCAAAGGCCGATGTCATGTGCACAGACGTCCTTGCGGCACAATCCACTGAGCAAACGAGAAGGTTAGGCATTCCACTAGTCACTTCTGAGTTACCAGCAAATGAATAGAATTAAGGTCACGAGGGCGTACCCAAAAGTACTGGCACTGCATTGGGCGAAGCTACCGTAGCACACTATTCTTCCACGAAGCTTTTCACTGGGTACAGGAATTTTTTTCATGCAAGCAGTTTCATGTGCTGTGAGTTTTCTGTGATGGCCACTGTGTGCGGATATGAAATTTTGTTTCAGGGTAGTAAGAATAGCACTCTGACTGGTCGCGAAAAACAACCATGGAGCGAAAGTCTGGGTCGCATTGGAGCTGCTCTTTCAAAGCACGGCCTGTTTTCGCTCAACCATCTCTTCGCTCATGTGTCGAAATTCGAGACAGAAGTTTCTCATCCCCAAATCCTCTGCTAAAGCTCTCTGAACCGAGCTACAAGCTTTACCAGATAACTTCTCCAACTCTTTAGTGGTCCGTTGTCAGTCTTCGAGCACAAGTGCACAAAATGTATTTATATTTTTCGTCCGCTCGTGAAGTTGACAGACGTCCGGAACAAGGTTTCTCAGGAAGTGACATTTCCTCCTTTTTCAAAAAGAGAAAAGCACTCATACCCTTATGTTTTTCCCATCACAGCGTCCTTGTAAACAGGGTCTGATATCACAATAGTTGCCTAGCCATTTTGACAGGGCACAAAACAAAATTTCACAGCCGCCCGCTGTTCACTTCAATCAGCCATCACGAAAAAAACACCAAGTGCACAAAACTGCTTGCAAGAAAAAAAGAAGAATCGCTAACCAGAGAAAAGCTTCCTGCAAGAATCCACAGGATGCAATTAAGGGGGGACCCTGCTTCGGAGACATATTTCTTTGTTTTTGAGTACATTTTTATGAAACTTTCGCAGCTTATGTATTTTTATGTCCTGATTTCAAATATGCAGTTATTTTTCTAGTGCACTATGCTGTTATTTTTCTAGTACAATATGCTGTTTTCAAAATATCAAATATTTCATGTATAGTGTTGGGAGCAAGATTAATTTATAAATTGTAAGAGTTATGAAGCAAATCAGCATATCAAAATATGCTGGAATGAATACTGTATGCAATAAAACAAGAATGGATGTTCTAGGCCCATTTGAACAAAAGTTATGGTATGTTGAACATTCCCAGCTTGATCCCAGTTTGACCGAGCTCGACATCGCTCACTTGCCAAGTGTTCAACGTACCATAACTTTTGTTCAAATGGGCCTAGAACATCCATTCTTGTTTTATTGCATACAGTATTCATTCCAGCTTATTGTGGTATGCTGATTTGCTTGATAACTCTCACAGTTTAGAAATGAAGCCTGCTCCTAACAATACAAAAACTATTTAATAGTTTCAAAACTACATATTGTATTAGAACAATAATTGCATGTTTGAAATCAGCACATAAAAATACATAAGCTGTGAAAGTTTCATAATGATATGCTCAAAAACAAGAAACGTGTTTCAGAAGCAGGGTCTCCCCTTAACTGGAAAGGTGTGGCACGACGCTTGCCTAGTGGGAGAATTGCATACCCCAGTGCAGCACCCCTCGTACTTTTGTAGCCCTGCACATTTGCCATTGTGATCGCAAGTGGTGCTGGCTAACACACCCAGCGTTGCGCATACATAAATACCCAAGAAAGTGGATGGGAGAATGGCCGCCACCGCAGCAGAGGTGCTAGTGCATCACACACAATGTAGAGGTTGTGAGTTCGGTACCCACCAACAGCAACTTGTAATTTTGTCCTCTTTCATTTCCCCTTATCTCATATTTACTCCATGCATAGAGTTTCTAACAATGGTACCTAGGGGTAAATGCGGCGCCACTGTCTATGGGAATGAGAGTGTATGTGTGACTTGTATGGCTGATGTTGAGTGACGCTTGTCCTGAAACATGGATGTAGTTACACAAACAGTGACGGAAGTGCTGCTCCAATCGCTCCAAACTGCTCCAAAAGAGAAACGCTGCTCCAAAGTAATATTTGTTAGTAACTGCTCCGAAATGGCATTGGCAAATGGAAAACAAGAACTGTGTGATCATCCAGCGAGCCTAAACGAAGCCAAAAACAAGCTGTATACTAGTGCACTAGTATGCAGCTGGTACACTAGCTGCATACTAGCATTGTCAATATATATCTCATTTAGCAATATCTTTGTACCTGACAAGCTGACTATTTTGGTGAAATGTATGTGCGAGATTAGTTCAGTATCATGCTGAATACAAACTTCTGCTTTGACAGCTTTGGTGTGTGACCAATTGCATTTACTTGTTTATCAGCTTTGACCTCATTTGTGTCGGTGTCTTATGCTTAACAGCTGGTCACTACTTTTTACGTGCTGTGAAATGTTACATCATAGCAGAAACTTTAAGTAAAAGTTGTTTCTGTGTAATGCTAAGGTTGGTCATTAAGTGCTGCTTCAGTACACGATTAGCCATTGTGATGCAAAGAACATTTCCAGCCAGGCTCAACTGCGAGGTTTCTGGTCTCTTCGTGAACAATGCCAGTCTTAATCCAATGCATCTCAGCATTCCCATGCACACAACAGAGTCGCAGCCCTCTAGGTATTTGTGAGAAATTCTGTGACTGCACATCAATCAAAAACAACAAAATATTAGGGGTGTGCGAATATTTGAAATTTCGAATATTTTTAGAATAGCGTTTGCTATTTGATTCGATTCACACTAGAATTTTACTATTTGAATTATTTGAACCTCTTAAAACAAATACATTCAATGTCCGATTAAAAGTTACCCCTTCAGACTTTAAATATGCTTCACCTCATTACACTCCCGTATTGCGGCAAAGCTGCCTTTCAAGCTCTGTTACGGTCGAACTTAGCCAAGACAGTCAACGTCCGATTGAAAGTTGTCCCTAGATTTTCGATATGCTTCACCTCATCACACCCCGGTATTGAGGCAAAGCTGCCTTTCATGCTCTGCTACGGTTGCAAATGTACTAACTCAAGAAACGCTGGTTCCAACAGTGGAAATGAAAGATGTGGCAGAGTTGGGGGCTCGATTAATGCTGTTTCGGACCTGAAATTTGGGCAGGAAGTCCGAAAAATCGGACGCCGAAGCTTTTTAGCATCCAAAATTTCAGATGTTTCTATATATCGACGTCTACGAG
This sequence comes from Rhipicephalus sanguineus, assembly GCF_013339695.2. NCBI lineage: Eukaryota > Metazoa > Arthropoda > Arachnida > Ixodida > Ixodidae > Rhipicephalus > Rhipicephalus sanguineus. The sequence goes on along the minus strand of NC_051181.1, from coordinate 175,295,086 downwards.
GCAGATTTGGAACTCCGGACTCGAAGGGAGCACACCCTTGTCCGCCACATCAATTGGGCTTCCACAGAAGTTGAAAGAGGAGGAGAGGTTGAGGAAATGACATCTTTGCCTGTCACGTCTAAAGTGTTGTCGGCAACACTTTGGTTGCACCAAATCATGTACATAAATACAATTCGGCCTCTACATTGCCTCATTCTTGATAAGACAACTATGAAACACCACCCACCAGCACTTCATCAACCTAGCGAAAAGAAGTGCTTTCATGTTGCTATCTCATAAGAATATGCTTAGGAATCCTCTCCAACTTTTTTTTCTGCAATTTCGCTTCGAAGTATTCGAGGAATATTCTAGAAATATTCTAGAAATATTCGAAAAATATTTGATTCGATTCGCACTCACACTTCACTATTTGAATTCACTTCGCACCCAAAATTTGCTATTCGCACAGCTCTACAAAATATGTCTCTCCACGTTTTCCCTGCTTCCCTATATGCTGACTTAATTCGGCCAAGGCCCCTTGATTAATTCCTCTCCTTCTCATTTGCACAATTTACAGTTACAAGGCCCATTATTATGGTTTCTCCTGGGCATCTCTAAATGAAGCCTCAATGTACGATACAAGTACCACTCCGTACTGCTATAACTGGCAATTAAGTGGTACTGAAGAACTTTGTGTACTACTTGTGCCATGCCAGAACAGTGTAAAATAGAGACAGTGAAACACACAGGGCACAATGTGTTCCATATTCAGTAGTCATGAGAATGAGTTGCGTACGTATGCATTAGTAATGTGAGAAAAGCGTGTAACACTAATAAACATTCTTAAGTGAAATATGAGAGCCTCCTAATGAGAGGAAATCTCTGAAACCCACTCTAATGAGAGCAAATCTGGGCCAGCTTGTTAGTTAAGTGGCATACTGTCTACACCCTGTTTTTTTTGTTTTAGGAGTGTAAGAGGACAGTGAAACACACAGGACACAGTGTTACCTTATGGGTGTGTTTCACTGTCCCATATTTTGCAGTGTTCTGTCATAATGTTGGTGAACCGACTAGCCCACGTAATAACCCCTTGCGCCACTTAATAATACTTTTCACAATATTTACCTGTAACAAGCGGCCTAATACATTCAACATCAGTGCAGGAAAAAGTATAGTGCATGCATGTTTATGAATCTGCCGTTTTAGAGTACCCATTGTGCATGAAATTAGTAAATTGCATACTGTGTTAGCTCTTTGAGGGTTCCTTTGAGGGCGCATTCGAGTTTGCCCAATTTGCGATCTCGTTTCCACTGTACTCCGCACGATACTGATAACAGGTCTCGAAAGATGTTTGGGGGGGCATTTGCAAGTTCAAAAGAATGTCCCTTTCAAGGGGGAGCTTTGCTTGGGAAGCCCCCCGGACTTGCCGACGTGCTGCTGTCGTCATTATGGTCGTCTTCTCGAGTAATTCACCTACACATAGCATTCCACATCGAGGATTGGTTTTTACTTGGCCGCGTCGGAACTACCCTTGCAGATGTGCGGCTGGCCTAGTTTTTTTTCTGTAATATCGGTCCACGGCAGAGCCGTGCTTCAAACCTTCGTTCTTTTATGGGCCTGCTTTTTTTTAAATAGAGAAACTTATTCTTTGCAGACACGGCATACGCTTGTTGACCCGCGAGTGCAACGCTTCAAGGAGGAAGAGCGTGGAGCGCAAGCTGGCACAGAAGCGAGCCCGACAGGAAGCTGCCAGGGCACGACAGGAAATGGAAGAGAAGGTGAGCAGTTCGCATTCTCTCGGGATCACATGTAGATTCCAACAAATGAGTGGTCTGAAGGAGATAGACGCTGCTTGGTGGGTGAACAACTGAAGACGAGACACGGACGTCGGCCGATTCCCTGCAGCCAGCGTGTAAACTCCCTCGTAGAGAGCACTCATTCTTTGTATGCACACTACGTCTCACTAGTGTGAGGACATCGTATGAAAGGGTGTGAGTGTTGTGCTTTTGCTTTACAGCAGGTGATGAGGCCCCACAAAGGACCTATGGTTACACCAGCAGCGCAGCACACTTGTGGCACATAGTGATGTAACCGATCCCTTATACAGCTGTATTTTAAAAAACTTGTAACTTGTAACTGGAATGGAGTTTGGCAGTGGAGATGATAGACGTTTTTCACTTTTCGAGTCGAGCCAAGAGATTACTCGTACTTAATATGCCCTTAGACTGTGAGGACACTGCAATCTCAGATAGATGCATACAGTAAAGACTCGTTCAGTTAGACCCTCACTTATATGGAAAGTCAGATTATTCAGACTTCTCGGGTCCCAGCAAGCATACACATTATTTTAAAGGGCTCCTAAACCACCTTCATTTTTTAACATTTCAAGTAAACATTTGCACCAAGTACGGAATGCCGTTGCGATCGGCAATGCGAAACGCCGCAGCGCTGTGGGCACGCCACAAAATGGGAAAGCTATCCCATCTTCCTCTCGAACATTTCGGTATCCCCGGCGCTGGTCGAGACGATGCTGTTGAGGGGTTGTACAAGAAGCTGCTTGTCTGCAAGCGTGTGGTGAGGATGAGAGACAAATGGAGCATAGTGAAGGAAAGAGCGAAACGAGCTATGGCCACGTTTTGATCACCTAACACTACAGTAACCTCGTTACAACGGATCTGTTTATAACAGACATTCGGATATTACATACCAATTTGCGGCGTTACGCCGACCTCCGTATTTGTTCCATTGATTGAGCTTCGTTTACAACGGATTCTGGTACAACGGACATTCGGATATAATTGACTAAAATGTCAGGCCAGCAAGGTGGTCAGCACTCCTTTACAGCGGACTTTTCTACCACGCACACCAAATTCAATAACTTCAGACTTCAAACATCGCTTAGCATACTTTCGGGACGGGAACAGCGCGCCGCGGATATCGACGTACCGATTTAAGAACGAAGGCTGCCGACCTCCGGTCTGTCAATGATCAGCTATGCCTAGCTGTAGCGACAAAAAATTGGCGCGCAGCGTGCTTGGTGAGCGTTTTGGGACGCTGACGCGCGAAATTGCTAGCCGCTGCCACCGCTTCTCCGAGCGATCGCTGCGGGCGAGCTTGGCCGGGGGTCCACTGTCGATGCGCAAAATGCCCATCCGCGGTTCTGAGGAGCCAGCGGGCGATGCGATTCGTTGCTTGCGACAAAGGACATTGCAGCTTCTTCGCTTTCGCATGTCCGCTAGCGCGATGTTCTTGCCCGCAAAGTTCGGATTGTTCTTGTACATCGGCACCGTCAGCAGAGTTAGGCCTAGCCACGACCATAGGCGTGCGCACGGGAGGGCAGGGGGGGGCGGCCGCCCCTTCTAATCACCTAAGAGGGGGGGGGGGGCGCAAAATCTGCCCTGTACATTGACCCTTCTAGTCACCTAAGAGGGGGGGGGGGGCAAAATCTGCCCCATGCATTGACTTAGAATGGTGGGGAGGCACTGCGACGACCCTTTGCCCCCCCCCCCCTAATGGGGAACCCTGCGCACGCCTATGGCCACGACATCGAGTAGAAAGCTCGGTTGCAATGGCGCGGCCGCAGTGCCCGATGTTTCAGAGTACGCCATACTCGATTGCGAGTACAAAGAGTTGTCCTGCGGTGGTCTTCGTCATAAGCTCCGAAGTGCTGATAAGAAGAACCTAGCTCTGGAGGGGCGTAGCCAGGGGGGGGGGTGACCCCCCCCCCCCCGAAATTTTTCAATTTCGCTTGCGTATATGTAGACGCACACATACAAAGGCACGCACGAACAACCTAAAGTATGGATGAACCCCCCCCTGAAAAAATTTCTGGCTACGCCCCTGCTAGCTCTAACAGCGGGTCCAACGAGTACGTCTGCGATGTTCGCGACGAGTGCGGCGCGCTATCGTTATCTGATGATTGAGCTTCCGCTTGCAGCTGCCAAACTAAGTGTTCTAATTATCATCGACCCGTGAACACAGAACAGTGCGAACGCGTCACTAAGTTGCGCAATTTCGACAGTCGCGACCTCGCGACGCACAAGCAGCAGACGACGATCCCGAAGCGAGCATCACGGCAGAAACAGCCAATCGGAGGCCTTGAATTGAACTTCAAACATGTGCTTTTTGTACGCTTGTTACGGAATGGAGGAGCTAGCTGAAACGGAGAACTTGAACACGGAGAAATGCTCTTCACGATGAGCCCAAAATGGCGGCGACCGGTTGCGCCGTTGCCGAGCTATAATTTTGAAAAACGCTGTTTTTTTTTTTTTGCTATTTCCGCAATTTTATCCAAGTTGGCAGATGCAAAAAAAAATTTTATAGCACTTCTACGTAGTTTTCAGTGAAGATATTTTGGAATCAGATAGAAAATGGGCTACAAAAACTGAAAATGCGATTTCCCAAAAATCGCTTTTTTTTTTTGTCCCCCGGTTAAAATAAGACGAATTTGTGACTCGTAATTCTCTGGTATAACAGACCCATTCAGCGTTACATAAAAGTTTGTTGTAACAGTACTTAGATTTTCATACTCCCTTTACAACAGACCAAAATTCTCTTCACTATGAAGGTCTGTTGTAATGAGGTTATACTGTACTAACTTCACCATTATGGCACTGTTTCTAAATTTCTTGCTTGTACTATACTCGTGTGCAACTGCAACACCACAACAAAGTTTCAACCTCAGGGAGGTTTAGGGGACTCTTCTCATTAGTACAAGTGTATCTGGCCACACTCCACTTAATTTGAACAATCTCCCAAGCATGCCATGTGCTAAGCTCTGCAAATGTCACGCAAAAGATTGAAAATGGCACCAGCAAAGACAGAATAGATGCAGTCCAAATCGCCATAGTCATTAGCACAAACAACATTAATGCCTAGCAACCTTGGTGATGAACCTCTGAATGCATGGTGGGTTTGACTGCACGTGACACTGCATTGGTTATGTGCCTTCAAATTTGCATGATCTCCATTCATAATCACTTGTAGCACCCCAGGGGTGCATATGCAGTGGATTTGGCAAACGTAGTTGCATTCTTTGTATCGCATCGATGGTGAATGCGGTTTTGTCTGGGTGGTTGCAACAAATGGTCATTTCATTTCTGCTCATAGCGCTGTGGTTACTCGCCTTTGTAACTGCATGGCTTCTCCAGTCATCTCATTAGCAAGCTAGGTTTCACCCACAGTGGTTGTGTCAAAGAATGGTTCACTTTGACTCACCGTGGATGTATGCCACGAACTTATTTTCTTGGCAGTTCGTTTTCTTTCGTGATACTGTTTTTCTAGATTCAAGATCGCTTCTGGATATTCCTCAATCGCATGCAGATTCGAGAGCTGCTACCTTGACAAGCTTAATCTACAGGGAGTTGCTAAGCAAGTGTGCAAGTTTGTCGTCTAGCTCCGTCCAGTATTTCACTCTCTCTCTCCGTAGAAGCTTTCATGGTTCACAGGCAGCTGAAGGTCTCCCTTTGTTTGTAGGAAGGAAGTGTTAATTTTAAGTGCTCGTTTTTTCTTTTTATACACAATATTAATGAGCATTAGAGACAATAATGCCGAGGACGTATAGGAGATGTTATTAGTAGTAAATGTAAGGTAAATGTTGAAGAAAGAAAAGTGGACGAAAAGATAACTTGCCGCGGGCAGGGACGCAACCCTGCGACCTTCAAATCACGCGGCCGATGCTCTACCACTGGGCTACCGCGGCGGCCATCCCCCATCCACTTTATAGGGTATTATGTACATTTAAACGTGGGAGCGTCAGTCAGCGCCCACCAGTAGGCATGACGGCGATGTGGAAACCAGTGCCACTCACGCACACTGGTGTCAGGCATGCAAAAATGACATGACACAGCTATCTTCGCATGCGGAATACTTTCCCTTCGGCATGAGCTTTCAGAATGAAAGAGGCACATCACTGTTAGTGCTCATTGGGACAGACACGAGGCACACTGGTCGCAGTCGAGTATCAAGAGAACTGCGCAGACCCAACAAAATATATGCTCCGTTGCCATTGGGATAGCGTTGACACTGCATCTCTTGGTAGGCTGTTGCAAATGCCGCAAACGTGATTTCAGTTTGTACTCAATTTTAATGCACAGGAAGCTTTTTGGATGGTTCGTTTGTAGGAAGGTGCACGTTTGCGTCTTACGTTTGAGTACATACAGCAGGCCCAGCAAGCTAGTGGGGAATTCAAAAGAATTTGCGAAACAAGTTTTTTAACTCGGAAGTGTTTTATGCCGGGGTCCACCGAGACTTCGCTGCCATCATTCCATCATGGATGTGACGTCGGTAAAATGAACACAAACAGATGACAAAGAAAAACCAGAAGAAAAAGATTTGTTATTTGAACAACCTGGGAGTCGAACCCACAACCTCTGGGTCCACTACGACAGGAGCCGGGTGCTTTCCCGAGTGCGCCATCAACGCTCGTGCATGAGCCTTTACAAACACACCTGATATCTTTCGCACCTTCTCTCTTGGACAGTGAACTTGGTTTGCGTGGGGCGGCGTGCCGTCTTGGAGGGATGAAGTGAAGTACTGCATCGTGACACTAACAAGTGCCGACAGGACGCTCTTTGGCAGTCTCAGTCCCGATTTCCACTCCATTTCCTTTCAATACAGTTTCAGCAACACCTGGTTTGAGTGGGTGCTTTGTTGCAGTTAGAGGCGCCAGCGGAACGCCTTTGCACATTCACGGCTCAGCTACAAGCTCTGCCTCTCGCGTTCCCAAAGCGATGTGTGATAGTGTATGCATGAGCACAAGTGTAGGTCAGCCAATTGCTGGAGAGCGCATATCTTGCCGTTTCTCCTCAAATGACAGCGCTTTCCATGAGCGCATATTGATACTCATTATGTGCTGGTGATGGCATCTTTGTGCGGGATTCACCGCATTCTGTGTCCGGGTATATGGTAACAACTTCAGCTACCCCTAAGGTTAAATCATGATCACTGACATTAGTCGTCGGCATGGAGATGTGCCACTAGAATCAACGTAGGTGCATCCACATCGAACTGTGCAATAGCTGGCAAGCATCAATCCATTGTACAAGTTCTCATCTATCATGCACAATAAACAATCAACTACTCCTGTAAAGACACATTTCACTTTCGTGTTTACTGATTCCTGTGACGGAGGGATCAACCATGCTTTTTTGGAGAAGCACACCGTTCACCAGGCATATGCCTGCAAGCCTCTTTTGTTCCTCTTTACCACTGGGAATGTCAAGTCTTGTTCAGGCTTCCTTGCTCACCAGCCTCCCCACGAGCCTGGGCCACTAATGCGTCCCTTCCTGTGCACAGCCTCCCAATGGTTGTTGACGAGATATAGTCAAATGGCTGCACAGGCCACTATAATCTGTGCAGATAAGACTAAAAACTGCACACCTTAGTGTCTCACGAAAGAAGGTGTCAACTTATCATTTTGTAATGAGTTCAGTTTACCACCACATCTTCAGGTACTGCGTACGAGTTTCATCCGCAATAAGTATCAAGTAGGTGTCATCCTCAGCAGCATCACTGAACATATCTTTATATTCGGAGGTAATGTAATGGTGATGCCACATGTCATTGGTATTGTGAAACTTTATATGACAGATAGTTTATGTTGCATCATAGCCAAATCGACATTTTTTGAGTGGCACTCATCGTACTGGAAACTTGAAAGCAATGCCGAAAAATGGGTTGAATTTAACTTTCTGCGCAATGCAACCTTTTCCAAAATTTTATCGTGGATCAGCACTTTTTCAGCTGCTATACCATTGTCGCCTTGGTTCAAGCTGCAACTGCACTTTGTCCCGTTAACACGTGTCCCGTGTACTTTGTAGCATCTCCCTACCACAAGCGCATCACCAAGCCAACACGAACCAAAACTAGCCCCTTCCGCCGCATTACTTTGTGAACAGTCGATGTTCTTATGTAGAAAGACGTAGCAATATCCTGGTGGATATCAGTTGTGGTTCACATTGCATGTTTGACACATGTGGTGTCAGGTGTGACATAGCTGCAGTGATTTCAGGAACGGCAGGAGCGTGAGGAAGCGGAACGCCTGGAACGGGAACGGCAGGAGGAAGATGCCAGACAGCAGGTAAGCTTCGGCTGGCAGCCATCTTGGCTGGTTTTTGGCACTTCATCTCTGCACATTAACCGCATCATCCAGGGCGCTCTTTAAAACGCTTTCATGTGTTTGAAGCTCCTTTTGCTAGTACTGCTCCTAACAAACTTCAAATTTATGAGAATCGGCCCAAAAAAATTTTGAACTTCCTAAGATATTGTGTTTGAAAAATGTTTATGAAAGAGAAGATTGTGTAAAATAAATGGGTATATTCAAAATGAGCATTTAGCAGAAGCCCGTTCGATGAGAAAGAAATATTCTTGGTGTGAAACATTTAGGCCAGACAGCTACATTGAGCATCCATTAAAGGGCCCCTCACCAGGTCTGGCCAATTTTAAGATGACAAGCGCAATGCTTAGATTGCGCGCTCACGATCGTGTCTGCCAAGAGTTACGTCACTGTGTGCCGCGGAAGAAGCTCAAATTTCAAACGGAACAATGTCTGCTCTTTTCCTCGTGGGCACCACACTCCAAGATGGGGCATTGACGTACGACACTCGGTGCTTTACGTAGTTAAAGGTGCTGTGCCGCGCACCAGAGAGAGCTTCCGTGTCCTCCTCGCCTGCCACTCCTTGCGGGGGTCGAGGGGGAATGATCAAGAATGCGTCTTGTGACGTGTGCATCACTTGATGTGTGAATCATGTGATCCTCTGGCTCTGGAACGGGAGAACACCGGGAAGGAGTTTGGCATGTGAAGGCTAGGCAGGGCAAGTGGCAAGGGGGTCCTCGCATCGTGGTTGCTTGCCACTTCAAAATTTTTTACCTCTGCTTGGAGGGAAGCAATTTGAAAAATTATTGTGGTAGAATGGTCTCTATTGGGCACTTCCGGTGCGTACCGTAAAATGCCGAGAAAGCCCCCCCCCCCCCTACGGTGAAGGATAATCCGACCAGATTTGGAGGGGGGCGCTTGCTCGGTCCCGAACCGAAATTCATATCACGGCGGGAGAACAGCTAAAAATTAAAAAATGCACGTCCACGTTTCCAATGAAATGCTTTATTTATTTACTGTTTTTATTGCCCTTCGTCACTGTCAAACCACTGAAGCAGCGACCGGTTTGACCAATATACGACCAGCTGACAACGGAGTTTCATAAACAACATTAGCTACGCATTCAGGGTACTCATTCTTGTGGTTCTGTTTACAAAAGCGATGCTCGTCTTGAAAAATAAGTGGCCTCAGTGGAGGAGGGGGGGGGGGGCCTTGCTCGGTCACTGACGTTTATTTCAGATCTCCTGAAAAGAGAGGGGGCGCTTGCTCGAGTGGGCGCGCTTGCTCGGCATTTTACGGTAGTCAAAATTTACTGTGTGTCCTGGTGAGGGGCCCTTTAGGTTGACTTTGGCTACCTTTATATTTGGCTTGATTCAATCCACAATGAAGATCTGTACAGGTGGAAAATGTGTTTTCCTGGCTTAAGCCCGCCTGCCTGCCATTTATCATATGGACTGCATCAGGTTGAACATGACTACGCACAACCTTTGGTAACTGAACATTTGCATAGGAATGACTACTGAAACAGCAGTGTTTCTGTTGTGGATTGAGGAACAGCTGATGAATTTGCCAAGGGAGACAGACTGAGCTCAAGTAATGAGCTCGCGAGGAACACTGAAGGAGCCATGTACTACCCTTTGTAACTGCTGACATTGTGGTGCCAGCTGACAAGATGTAGTGCCTGCGGCAGGCATGCTGTGTTCTGTGTCGTACTGCAATGAGAGTCTTGCTAAATCCCAGAAATAGATATATTCATTGATGCTGCTATAGTGCAAACTTCAGAGACGAGGGACGAAAGAACACCACACACACTGTCCCTCGTCTCTGAAGTTTGCGCTATAGCAGCATCAATGGATTACCAACTAGCCCAAACAGGCACATTGCTAAGATATATCCAGCAAAGGTTTTATGGCACAAGCACAAAGCTCCCTTGAAAAATCTGTTCTTCCTTCTGGAAGCTAACCAATGCCGTCCAAATGGTTCAGCTTGTGGGAGAAGTCATTTAACCAAGTCATAATGAGGAGTTTGCTGTGTAAGACATTACACATGCACATGCTCCATTACACATGCAGTATCATTTTTTCAGGGTAGACGTGTGTGAATATTCGAGTGCTTCGAATATTTGAATCAATATTACTGTATTGGAGTTCACTTTGACAGGAATTTAAAATGTAAAAAATTTGAATTATTTGAAAGAAATGAATAGACATAGTACTTTACCACATGTAACCCTGAAAAGGTATGTCCAGTGCAGCATGGGGCTGCTATGCTGTGAAACACTCTAATGAGAGCAAATCTGCCAGACTCCTTAGTTAAGTGTGCATACTGTCTACACCCTGTCTTTTATTTTTAAGAGTGCAAGAGTGTGTTAACATGTGGCAAATTTTAAAACATAACATATTTTACCACTTATAACTTGCACCCAGTTGCTATTCAGATTTGCTTCATAGTTATTCTATACTAATTGCCATTTCCTTTGACTTCACTTAGAACCAAAAACGTTATTCGCTCAAGCCTAGCTCATAGGCATACCATATTTACTCGAATCTAGGCCAATAGTTTTCAAATACCCATGTACCAAACTCTACGGTTGGCTTGTATTTAAGGTATAAAGAAAAAAAAAAGGTGCGTGAGGAAACTCTCAGGGAGGCAGTTTCGCTGCAGGGTTACAGGTCTCACTCGGTCTTTGGCGAGGGCAAGAGGGGCATTTGCTTCCTCGTGTCCAAGCGATGTTCTTTTATCGTACACTCCATGCGCATGGACCACAGCAAGGTCGAGCATTCGCTAATTGAGATCATTCCCAACGCCTGGCTCAAGTCCAGTATCTTTATTCTCAACATATACAGTTTCCCCAGGGACCACAGACACCGCTTTGCGTCCCTCGTGGCGAAGGCCGCGGGGCTGGCGGCGGGCACACCGCTGGTGGTCACGGGCGACTTCAACGCTCCACACCGCAAGTGGGGCTACCGTCCTCGACAGTGAAGGGGAATGACCTCTGGCAACGGCCGCCGATCACGTGCTCGTACTCTTGACGGATCCGTCCTTCCCCACCAGAACGGGCACTTCTATCACTAGGGACTCCACGCCGGACCTTACTTTCGTCAAGGGGGTGGGCCAACCTCGTGGCATAACCTGCACGAGAACTTGGGTAATGGCCACTTCGTCTTGGCCGCCTCCTTCGAGGTGTCGAGCAGGCCCCCGCGCGAATTTAGGGTCACCGATTGGGACCTCTTTCGCAAAATCAGGGAAGAAAAGACAGAGGAACATGCAGACTTTAAAGACTGGTTGTCGCAATTGAAAATGGACGTTGAGTCCGCCACCAAGACAGTCCGCATGGACCTCAAGGTGGACAGGATGGACAGTCGTCTCGCTCACCTCCTCAAGGCAAAGGCCGCTCTCCTAGCCAGGTGGAAAGGGCAGCGGCTCAACCGTAGACTCCGTAAGAGGATAGCCGAACTCAATCGCACCATTGAGGAACACTGTCGCGCGCTTGCTAAGTAGCAGTGGGACAAGCTTTGCAACTCGGTCGACGGGCAAATGCGCACGGGAGGCAAGTGGAAGCTCTTGAAGCAGCTCCTTGAGGAGTCGGCCTCAAAGTCAAATCAGACTAGCCATGGATAGGGTTTTACACGAAGCCAAACAGGAGGGCTCCACGGCGGATGACATTCTCCAGTCATTGGCCGACATATACCTACCGATGGGTCCCTCGGGCGACGCGGACTACCCCCACTACCGGGGCCTCCAGAGAGAGGACCTCGACGCTCCCTTCTCTAAAAACGAGGTCGGCGAAGCGCTTTTCAACCTTAATGGCCGATCGGCCCCGGGGCCGGACGGCATTTCGAACAGGCTACTTCGCAATCTGGACGAAAAGGCCATCGTCACCTTAACAGAAGAGATCAATCGCGTGTGGGATACGGGTGACGTCCCGGACGATTGGAAGCTAGCGTCGTTATTATTTCAAAGCCAGGTCGAACCCCCAGCCCAAACAACCTGCGACCAATCTCGCTCACTTCGTGCGTGGGAAAGTCGCAGAACATGTCATTCACAACCGGATATCTAGGTATATCGAGGAACACAAACTCTTCCCCTACAACATGATGGATTTCGCCCGTCCCTGTCCACACAGGATGTCATGAAGCTCATTAAGCACCCGATCATTGATAGGGTGACTAGAGACGTCAGGGGTATCCTGGCGCTGGATCTCGAAAAGGCCTTCGATAACGTTTTGCATAAGCACGTCCTGGATTCCATTTCGGACATGGGACTTGGGTGCAAGTTTCAAGGTTCGTCACTTCGTTCTTTCGGGGCAGGCGCGCCACCCTCAAGGTGGGCAAGGTAACGTCTGATCCCTTCGAGCTGGGGTCGAGGGGAACTCCTCAGGGGTCGGTAATCTTGCCTTTTCTCTTCAACGTCGCCGTGCGCGGCCTCTCCGCCCGCCTCTCTAAAGTGGACGGAGTTAATCACGCTCTTTACGCCGATGACATCACGGTGTGGTGCGACAGCGGCAGCGAAGGTAGAGTCGAGGAATCCCTACAGGCGACTCTGAGCTGCACGGAGGAATGCTTGAAGGGCACGGGGCTCCGGCTCTCCCCGTCCAAGTCCAAACTTCTTTTGTATCACCCGACGAGGAGAGGGCGCATCCCCAGGGGGCAGGTCCCTCTGGGGAAGGTCGACATCTCCATTCACACAGCCATCGGACAGGTGATTCCAAGAGTTGAGGTCATCCGCGTACTCGGTATGCTGATCGAGGCAAACGGTTGTAACGGACAAACGATCGCTCGCATCGCCACCAAAACGGACAACATGGTCAGGCTCATCACCAGGGTCTCCAACAGCCGCGGAGGGCTGGGGAAGAAAACCTCCTCAGGTTGTACCACGCCTTCCTAATGAGTCATATCACCTACGTGGCCGCCGCGCATCGCTGGCACGGATACGAAAGGTCAAAGCTCGAGGCGCTGATGCGTAAAAGCATCAAGAAGGTGCTCGGCATCCCCATGGGAGCCAGCACGGAGAAGCTTATGCAGCTGGGAGTCCACAACACCCTCGACGAGGTTGTTGAGGCACAGCAGACGGCCCAGGTTGCGAGGCTCTCTTCCTCGCCTGCGGGGAGGCGGGTCCTGGAGGCGCTCGGCTGCAATCCCACTGCCATCAGGGAGAGGCGGTGCACGCTCGACGCGCAAACGCGGGAGGCCATCACGGTCTCGCCGATCCCGCGCAACGTGCACCCACAACACAATGCAGGCAGGCGAAGGGCCAGGGCGGCCGTGCTTCTCAAATCCGTCGCCGGCGATCCGCGATCGGTCGCGTTCGTTGACGGCGCTCAGTACGGTTCGTCCGACCGGTTCGTGGCGGCCGTGGTAGATTACAGGGGCAACCTCCTTAATGCCGCATCGGTGTGGGGCTCGTCCCCGGCACTGGCAGAACAGGTGGCTGTAGCTCTCGCCCTCCGGGACGGGAGCAGGCCGTAGGTCTACACGGATTCCCAGGCGGCGGCCAGGACCTTCGCGTCAGGTTCGGTCTCGAGGGAGGCGGCCTCCCTGCTCCACGGCAGAAGCGTCGTCCCCCACGTCATCACTTGGTTCCCGGCCCACATGGGGCCTCAGGTCTCCCCCGTCGTTCCCAACGCCAACGAGCTGGCCCATGCCCATGCGCGCGAACTCACCACCGCGCTGGGGAAAAGCTGCTCGCTTGTGCGGATGCGGGGCTCCACAAGGACTCGCTCCACACGTTCAACGAGATCACGAAGCACTATAAGCTCGGCAGCTCGGCAGGAGGGTATATCCCCCGCCGCACACCAAGCTCTCCAGGCCTCAGTCTTCCACCTTTCGCATGCTGCAGACTGGGTCCTATCCCAGCCTAGCTAGGGCCAGCAGGTACGCGGACTCGTTCGAGCCGATTGTCCGGATTGCGGAGATGCTTTCTGCACTTTAGAACACATGCTCTGGCAGTGTCCCTCGTTACAGCAGCACGATCATCTAACCACGGAAGAAGAGTGGCAGAAGGCTCTCAAGAGGTCCGACCTCACCGTTCAGCTACGGGCCGTCCAGAGGGCCGCGACGTGGCGGTCAGGCATGGCCTGCCTGTCCCGACGTGGGAGTTGCCCGCGGTGGCTCCTCCCCCGTAAGGGGGCTTTCCGAGTTGCCCCTCAGGACCACAATAAAGTTCATTGTCTGTCTGTTTATAATCGAAATTGAAAGAAAAAAATGGCTCACTGCTGGCGATGCCACCAGAAAAGGTGGTATAGTGGCAGATAGTAGCCGCACCAGTATCCAACAAGGAACACTGGCTGTTATGTTTCCACCAGGGTAATGACCCCGGAGGATATAAGCTGGTTGCTTATGCTGTCATTGCTCATCGTATGCTTGCCGGTTCAGAGGGCACCCTGCAATTCTAGGCGTGGCCCTACACCATGCTGTAGTGCAAAATATATTTGCATTTTCGACTGGAGATGCCAGCTTGCTAATAATCACTATTTCGCCGCGTGTGGCGTTGGCCCAAAATGCAATCACAGCCACTGACAAACGTGCGAGCACGAGTTGTCGCTGACAGCCCTATTGCACTAAGCATCTTCAGCTATGTGTTTGGCAGTGCATTTGGCATAGCGCCGTCGTAAACCAGCCGTACACTTTTAATAGGCGACAACCCAAACGCGCCGCACTGCCATTCGTTTCCGCCTGTGTAGAACAGATAAACCAACCTGAACTGCAAAAGAAGGCATAGCTGTCGCCACATTGGCCCGACATAACATGCACAACACCCGCCTACTGTTTGAAGTGAGTGGCTCGCGCACGAACTAAACTGCAGAACTACCAAGCACGAACCCTTTTGATTCATTCTTCTGTGCACATAGTAATGCTGACCTGTTATACAGTTTGTGGCTTCATTTTTGAAAGGGACACCGAAGTGACACATTAAATCAGTTTAGACATATAAATTACTCTTTCAGAATTCTATTGTCATTAACAGGGATGCAACAGCTGCGCCAATTGCGCCATTTTGATACAATTTCGTTTTTCTGCGCCGAGCTGCGCCAAAACCGGATTCTCTAAATTGCACCACGCTGCGCCAAAACGCCCCCGGTAACCACAAAATTTTTCGGTTGTGCTAGTTTTAGCCTCGTTTTAACGCAAAACGAAGCCCGTATTGGCGACCTAATGTTGGGAGAGGCACCAGAGGCACTTCATCCAATCCAATTCGACCCAGTGGCGCTTGATTCAAACAGGACGTTAATCTGTTCCGGTGTGTTTGCTGGTGGGCCGGTGGGCCTAAATGAGATTTTACTGCTGGTTCAAACGCTGCTTTACAGGGTCATTCAGCATGAGCAAAGATGAACGCCCATTTAATGTGGAAAGCACTGCATAAAGAAAGTTAACTGACAAACGAGCGTTTGACACGTGCTGCAAATCTTAGTGGGGATGTCGTTATTGTTTGGTGGATTCCAGTTCAACGCTGCCTTGTTCAATAGCAGTACTCACGTGCACGAATTCGGGTTGTATACAGTAAAGTCTTTTAATCTACTGACGAGTAAAGTTTGTTTAGAGAATTACTACACGCGAAAACCCTGACCTCCTTAGCCAAAAGAGTTCATCAAGGTACTTGCCCCCCAGTCGCGGTGAGGCCGACACCACAATGTGCCGAAAAGGCCTTCCGTATTTTGGAAATGTGGACATTGGTCGATAATCATTTGACGTCGACGCGAGTGCGGTCACCGCTTTCCTGGCGCGAATGTTTCATGGCAGATACAACGAGCACGTCAGTACGAGTTATCACCAGCAACCTTATCGCGATCAGGATCTTTATATCTGCTCGGTAGCACGTGCGGCATAGCGCTATTGGTACTATACGCCTTGTGCACCGCCTATAGAGGCGCCAATGATACCACTAGCGGGCGCCGCCGACAGTACGTGCGGGAAGCCAAGCAGACGACAGCGCTTTGCACAGCTTTGCTGTGAGGAGATGAATGAAGTTCGCGGCGCTGTTTCCCTTCGTGCGGGTGCCAGAAAACTAATTCTGCACTGGCAGCTGCAGGAAAGGCGCAGGCCTCTACGAAAGGGACTTGTGCACGATGTTTGTCAAAAACGAGCCCTGAACTAAGCGCACGTCGCCGATTTCGAACGACGGCATGAAAGCCTGGCCTGGCCTGGCACCGACGGTTCGTGCGCGACAGAGCGCGCGCATCGAAAAAACAGTATAAAAAGGCGCCGGGAGCGCGCCCGCGCGCCCCTTACCCTCTCCGCAGAAGACGCCACCGACACAGCCAACGAATGCGAAAGATCGGGATATTCGAAAATGCAAAGCCGAGCCAGCGGCGCCGTCTGATTCCGCAGACGAATCGGTGAGAGGATCTCGCCCTTTCCCTAGCTTTCGCTGTGCTACGCACAGACGAATCATACGCACTTTCCCGAACCCAGGCGCGAGCCGATACAGGCAATGCAGCGCAGCAAGCGCGCGGGGGCAGAGTCAGTCAGTGAGGAGTTAGTCGGCGAAGAAGTTATGTCGTTCTAGTGATAGCATCGTTCGCTCGACCGCAGAAGGCGTGCTGTTTGATGATCTAGTGCTGTGAGTTAAGTATCAAGAGATGACAGTGACAAGTTTTGAAGAGGGCCGCTGAGAAGACATGTGATGACCGACTGCGGAGGAGAACGAACATCCGCGTGGAGTGAATCGTCATGCCGGTGAATATCAAAGGTGCGTCGCGCAGACCAGCGTAACAAGATCCAGCTATGAGGTGCAGCTCGTGGTGAACATCCGCTTTGTTTTGCTTACAAAGGTGACGTCTCAATCACTTCTTGTTCTTTCTGAAGTCAACCATTGCTGCATTTCTGTTTCTGTAAGTAATAAATATAGAACTTAGCTTGTAATAGCGCGGTACATGTACCGCGCTAGTACAAGCTAAGTTCATGGATGACCAACTCACCCGAACTGCAACACTTCTGAAATATAGAACGTTTGAGCGAAGTGCCCCGCACGGCGGTCGAACCGAACCAACGCATGCTCAGGCTGATAACTTTGGTCGTCTACCAGTGTCAACAGGATCGAGTGCATCCAGCGAGCACCGATATGGCAGAACGAAAGCATTAGAACAAGAAGCGACGTGTTAACCGCACAATGACGAAGCGGCTCGTCTTTGCCAATGAACAGCGGCGATCCATTGCTTCCGTCGCTCTTGCTCAGGAGGCCTTGTGGTAAGTCAGTAAAACCGTGTTCCGGGCGCGTTTTTGTAGGTGTTTGAGCACTCCACACCACAGCAATTGTTATTCGACATCCCTTGAAGTTTCGGCCACCACACATACGACGAACGTTGCTTATTTCACTACGGAAACGTGAACAACGCGGAAACACACGTACAACGACGTAGGAAACCACGGCAGCCGTCTGCTTGCTTCTCGAGAGCAATGATTAAGTTCGCCGCCTATGGCGCTTCCGTCGGCGCGCACTAGGCGTATACTGTTAATATATTGCACGCATAATATAGGCGACGAACCCAAGTATGCCGTTGGCTGACGCCACCTGAGCGGAAACGCAGATTGCGTGTCGCTTGCAGAAACGAAAGCAGCTCACCATTGTTAACCCAACGAAATCTTTGCTGTATCCCTACATGCGGTCACGAGCGGAGCGGGTAGGAATACTCCTCGGGAAAAGCTGTCATACGGTAGAGCACGCGACCGACCCGGGAGTGATGGCGTCCGCTTTTGGAGACGCGCTGCACGAAACTAGGAAGGGTTCAGCTCTACGCGGCGACAGGCACTGCATTCAATGAAACGATGCCGACTTTCGCTGTGCATAGCTCCCTCCTTCCCTTTCTCTCTCTTTCTCTCTCTCTATATATATAATAAAGATAAGGGGGAGGACACACTTATGAAGATTGTACTTATTGGCTGGTTTGTCTTAGAGTTGCATGACATATAAACACCGGACTTGGACTTTTCTCTTGAACTATATACACATATGGCGGCTCTCTTTAAAATGGACTTTCTCCTTAAGATCTTCTTAGTAGGGCGGAATACAAAATGCAGCGCATCGGTGCTGAATGAAGTAGATTGCAACAGTGACGTGATCAGCCGGTGGCGTAGGCCAGGTGTAAAGGACCTTGGTGCAAATTCACCAATGCACAAGCCCTTACTGGTTTCCGGAGAATTCACTGGCATTATTCAGCATGTTATGCACTGAAAACATGATTGTGGTGGTGACATCGAAATGTTTGCATATATTTTCTTGTTACTGTTCCAAAAGCAAGCTTTGTTTGTAAAGCTGCTCCAAATTTGGAATTTTGAGCTCCAAAACGGAGTTTTTTTTTTTCCCGTAACCTGCTCCAAATTTGGATTTTCCTGCTCCAAAAGAGAGATTTTCCTGCTCCAAAAATTGCTCCAAATCCTCTTTTGGCTGTTGCATCCCTGCATTAACTTTGCCATCATAGGTTAGTTATGAGAGGTAATGAAGGTCAGAGTTTCATTTTTGAATTTCTCATTGAAACTTGAGTACATGGATGTCAGTATGACCTCATGAATTCTAATCTCTATTTGTTAAATTGGGCCATCTTGGTTCAGTGAAACTTTTCTTAAACTTGCCCTGAAGACTTTGAGTCCCATAGAACACAGTGCAATTAATTTTAACCGACAAACGATTATGTAGGCCCCAGCAGACACCATCAAAATCTATAAAGTCACGGCGAGCTGGTGCACGAACTTCAAGGCGGCATCACCACTTCCTTTTTGTGCATTCTCGCTTACCAAGGGTCTTCTCGTGGTAAGAGTGGTGCTTTCAGTATGGTGAAATTGTAGTTTAGCAATACGAGAAAAATTGTTTTTCTCGTTAGTGTCCCTTTGAGAGCAACTATTGTAGAGCTGTGTAACAACATAGGAACACTAAGCAGGGATCAAATGTTG
The DNA here is from genome assembly GCF_013339695.2 of Rhipicephalus sanguineus. Taxonomy (NCBI): domain Eukaryota; kingdom Metazoa; phylum Arthropoda; class Arachnida; order Ixodida; family Ixodidae; genus Rhipicephalus; species Rhipicephalus sanguineus. The sequence continues at coordinate 175,276,126 of NC_051181.1, read as the reverse complement.
GTGACCACACGTGCGAATACGAGTGAATCAGTGGAGGAATAGCCGTTAAAAAGGATGATGCAGTCGCATGGTGCGATGTCTTCACTGCCCTGCGCAGAGGGAGAAAGAGCGTCGAGAGAAGGAGAACCTTCGCAAGCAGCTCAAGAAAGAGCGCAAGGCCTTGGAGGCAGTGTGCACGGATGACGGCCACTACGCAGCCGACGCTGAAGAGCGCGTGGTGCGACTGCAGCAACTTCACCGGCTCTGCCAGCTGCTCAGCCTCGAAGAGTGAGGGCTTCTTTCGGGCTGCTCTAATTTCCATTAGTTGTGATCGTATTGACAAGCGTATGGTACAGTAGCCCGAATGTTTAAGCAGTGTGCTTGAGTGGTGGCTTTTCTGTGCATCAGTGCCACATGACGGAACCGAGTTGCTAAAAGGGCGAGGGTATGCACGTGCCCACGAAGTGCGTTGAGCTGGGCCAGTCATCTGCTTGAGTGGTCCTTCCTAAGGACGTCACGTCATGTTAGCACACCTCAGATGAACCATGTTCTTCGGCTTATCTGATGCGTGGGGATCAGCCGAAAAACATTATTTCTTGCTGCAACGTTGATCTTCTTAACATAAAATATATGAGCAAAACCATTTGCTCCCTGTTAATCTGAAGTGCACTAATAAGGGGTGACATGACACACAAAAAAAGTCACCACTCACGCACGCTAGTCAAAGGTTTGGGCGACTGTACTTGCCTTTATTTTCACAGTGACCAGGTTTCACTGGCTAAAACTGTTGCCACTTGGTGCAAGCCATGCCTTGGTGTATCGGAACCTTTTCTAATTGTTTTGCCGATTCTAGTCAGATTTGAATAGCGGTGTGTATTCAAGAACTTACGCTAGCCCAGTGATTATGCTGGCATGCCATGCATGATGAGTTTTTTCAAAGAGCTGCTGCATTTCACCCATAAATCACAGTTTAATGACCAACGACTTTTCTCACTTGCCATTGTTGTACTGTAAGTGGCACTTGCTTTGCTGGGCAATAAAGGGCTACATCTTCGATTTGGCTTCTGTGCATTTCAACGTCGCAATAACAGTACAGCGCGACTTTAATGCAAAGGTAGGCAAGAAGCAGGCTGGAGATCATGCAGTCGGGGAATATGGCATCAGCTCTAGAAACGCCAGAGGGGAGTTACTAGTAGAGTTTGCAGAACGCAATAATTTACGCATCTTGAATACCTTCTACAGAAAAGGGCTACTCGTAAGTGGACGTGGAGGAGTCCTAATGGCAAAACAAAAATGAAATAGACTTCATAATGTGCGACCGCCCGGGCATTGTACAGGATGTGGAAGTAGTTAACAAGATCCGATGCAGTGACCATAGAATGGTAAGATCTAGAATTCAACTTGACGGGGAGAACGGCAGAAACTGATACGCAAGAAGCCAATTAATGAACTAGCTCTGAGAGGGAAAGTTCAGGAATTCAGAGTTTCACTTCAGAATAGGTACACGGCTTTAACCGAGGAAACCGACCTTAGCGTTGACGCAATAAATGATAATCTGACTAGTATCATCAAGGAGTGTGCAGTGGAAGTCGGGGGTACAGTCGTTAGACAGGACATTGGTAAGCTATCCAAGAGACGGAAAACCTCATTAAGAAACGTCAAGCTATGAAAGCCTCAAATGCAACAGACAAAATAGAGCTGGCGGAGCTTTCGAAGTTAATCAATAGGCGTAAAGTAGCCGACATAAAGTATAATATGGAGAGAATTGAGCATGCTCTAAAGAACAGAAGAAGCCTCAAAGCTATGAAGACAAAACTGCGCATAGGCAAAAATCAGATGTATGCATTAAGGGACAAGGAAGGCAAGGTCACAAACAATATGGATAAAATAGTTGAGGTAGCGGAAGAGTTCTACAGAGATCTGTACAGCAGCCGAGGCATTCAGGATGATAACGTAAGGAGTAATAGCGCAGAGGAATCTGACATCCCACCAGTATTGACAGGAGAAGTAAAGAAAGCCCTAAAGGGAATGCAAAGAGGCAAAGCAGCTGGTGAGGATCAGGTAACATCAGACCTGTTGAAAGACGGTGGAGAGATTAGTTAGAGAAACTGGCCACCCTGTATACGAAATGCCTCTCGACGGGGAGGATACCAGAATCTTGGAAGAATGCCAACATCATCTTGATCCATAAGAAAGGGGACGTCAAGGACCTGAAAAATTACAGGCCCATAAGCTTACTGTCCGCTGTCTACAAGCTATTTACAAAAGTAATTGCTAACAGAATTAATACGACATTAGAGTTCAATCAACCAAGGGACCAGGCAGGATTTCGTACAGGATCTCAACAATAGACCATATTCATACTATCAATCAGGTGATAGAGAAATGCGCGGAATACAACCAACCCCTATACATAGCCTTCATAGATTACGAGAAGGCATTTGATTCGGTGGAGACATCAGCAGTCATGCAGGCACTGCGGAATCAAGGCATCGACGAAGCCTATATAAACATAATGGAAGAAATCTACAGCGGATCCACAGCCACTATAGTCCTCCATAAAGAAAGCGACAGAATCCCAATAAAGAAGGGTGTACGGCAGGGAGACACGATCTCTCCAATGTTACAGCGTGTTTACAGGAGGTTTTCAGGGCCCTAGATTGGGAAGAGTTGGGGATAAGAGTTAATGGAGAGTATCTCAGTAACCTACGATTCGCTGATGACATTGCATTGATGAGTAACGCGGGAGACGAATTACAGCTCATGATTACTGAACTGGATACGGAAAGTAGAAGAGTAGGTCTGAAAATTAATATGCATAAAACTAAAGTAATGTGGAACAATCTTGGCAGAGAACAGCGCTTTGCGATAGGTGGCGAGACACTGGAAGTTGTAAAGGAGTACGTCTACTTAGGACAGGTAGTAACCGCGGAGCCGAACCATGAGAGTGAAATAACTAGAAGAATAAGGATGGGATGGGGCTCATACGACAAGCATTATCAAATCATGAATGGCAATCTACCACTATCCCTCAAGAGGAAGGTATATAACAGCTGCATCTTACGGTACTTACCTACGGAGCAGAAACCTGGAGGCTTACAAAGACGGTTCAACACAAATTGAGGACAGCGCAGCGTGCAATGGAAAGGAAAATGATAGGTGTAACCTGAAGGTACAAGGAGATGGCAGAGTGGGTCAGGGAACAAACAGGTGTTAAGGACATCTTAGTCGAAATCATGGCAGGACATGTAGTACGTAGGCAAGATAACCACTGGTCACTAATAGTCACCAAGTGGATTCCAAGAGAAGGCAGAAAGTTAGGTGGGCAGATGAGATGAAGAAGTTTGCAGGTATAACGTGGCCACAGCAAGCACAGGCCCGGGTGGATTGGCGGAACATGGGAGAGGACCTTGCCCTGCAGTCAGGCTGATGATGATGCTGATGAAGGGAATCCCTTTGCAGCCAGGCACTAATTCAAATACAAGAGCACTACAAATATACGCGAATGCCACAGCATGCAACACGAGAACACTGATGGGTGGTGCAGCAACTAAACATTGTTTGTATGTCAAACAAGCGGTACGTCTTACAGGCATAGAGTGCGATGCAACTCGAAGGCAACATGCTGTGGCATTGTTATTTATGCTTGGTGTTGCTGTTAATTTGTTGGATGTAAAATAGTAACACGCGAGAAAACCGCTTGATATTTCTCTGCTGCACAATGACGTTTCGATGGAATCAGACTGAATGTATCTTCTATTCAATACTTATGGCTACATTCTTCGTTATGCTTCCCGAGACTTCCTGAAGCACTTTTAAGCTGCTATTTTTTTTTCATAAGACCCTTTTGAATCACTGTAAACTATCTTCCAATCATGAAATGACTACCGAAATTGAGAAAAAGACATGCAAATGTGTGTTTTAATATACGAGTGGCAGAGACATGGTTCAATTAATTGCAGACAGCAGCGAGATTGATGTTGCCAGACTGAGACTGAATTAGAAAAATCTGCGTTTTGCCTTTAACTGTTATTTCTACATTTAGTTCTGCTGTAGTTTTCTAGGCTTCATCTGTTCCTATGTGCAGTTGTTACCAATGAAAAAACTCAATCGTCCATCATACCTCTAACAAATTGCTGGAACTAGATGCACTCTGTGTAGAAAAAAACTTTTGCCAAAAAAATTTGCTGCACCATCTTTCCCATGGCAATCTGGTGAGGCAACTGCGCAATTCTCTCTTCGTGGGTACAGCTCTGAAAGTCCTGCGTTCTACCCTCACCACTGTGCACTGTGTCTCTTGCATGGCACTTGAGTGTTCTTGTCTGTTATGGTTGTTTGTGCATGTGTACCTGTTTCTGTTGTGACTGCAACAGAATTCTCTTGCTTCTGTAGGCTGCAGCAGCTCAACCAGGCCATGGAAGCGGCCTCCAACGTGGACGAGAGGAAGTCCCTGTTTCTTGAAAAGGTGTGTCCTTGTTGTCGCTGCTTTTTTTTATCTTGCCTTCATGTTTATTGTTCTATGATGCATTTATCCTTTCTTTTTCCTTCTTAAAGCCATCTCACCATATAGTGAAGATGAACTCGATGCAAAGTTCTAAAATCCGGGGCCCTGTATGTATTTTTCAAGCCAAATGCTGTAAGAGAGCACAAAGCTTCAGGTTTGAGTTCATTGAGGCTTTAGAACGTAACCGCACAATGAACTTCTCTAGAAGTGACACTAGCCCCGTTTAAGTGGCAAATGTCGCTTATTTTGCCTTCACGAAGGCAGTCCAAGTTTGGTGTCATTGCACTTGCTGCTATTCTTACCATGTCTTGCAATGCAGATGCAAGCAATTGCTCAAGATTAGTGTGGCGAAACGATGCGGCGCCACTACCGCGCCTGCGCGCCGCGCCGATGCGTCTAAGCATGAGTGCCGACGATAAGAACACTCTCACCGGACAGAAGTTACATAAAAATTACACCATCTCCCACTAAAGGGGACCATGAGGCGATGCGAAGCCGGAGCACTTGCATGATCGCGTTCCGTTGGCGTTCGTTGGGCATGCTACCAACCTCGCGTCGTGGAACGCGAAGAGGAACACTACGCGTCGTGTCTTCCCTCTATAGCCTGGCCGTTAATTCCCACAGGGCGAGCGGGGAACGCGGTTGACAGGCGCGCGAGAGGGAGGCAGTGTAGGAGAGGAGAGAGGGAGGGAGGGGACGCACATGCGCTGGCGCTCATCGCGGTGCAGCGCAGGAGAGAATTTCGGCATGTCGAGCCCACGTTTCAGAGGAGTCAACCGAAGCAAGCGCTGGACTGAACGCACGCAGCGCTCTACCACTTGAAGGAGAGGAGACTAGAGGAGGAGAGTAGTGTATGCGCCGCGAGAGCAGAAGCGAGAATGCAGGAGAAGCGCAAGCAGGTGCTGGTAGAGAAGTGGAGAGAGTAACATGCAGCTGTTGGAGAGAGGGAAGGGAGGAGAGTCGGCATGCGTAGTGTGAGTGCGGACTACCAGGCCGCGGGACATACCCCTGAGCAAGAGATGCTTCGCATCTAAAACTGTGTGTGTACCCTGAATTGTATCAGTGATTGTTGTGTCTTTTATGTGGAAGCATTAAAGCTATGTGTTCCCACAACTGATGACCCGGAAAACGAACTTACTGCACCACCATGGCGGACCACGAAGCCCTTGCCGTTCTTCGCCAACAAGTACAACTGCAGCAGCAACTGCAGGCCCACCAACAGGTGATCAGTAACAAAGAGCAGCAACTTCAGGAACAGCAGCAGCGCATTCAACATTAAACACACTCTCCTGACGATTTGCCCAGCCCGCTCGGGCCACAGCCCCCAAAGCTCCGCTCCAGCAGTCGCTGCCAACGCAGGTGCTACCACTATTGTGGCCACCGCCGGCACGGACGTCTGTCACATCGCCGTCAAGCACCCACCATTTTGGGCAGAGTCACCTGAAGGGTGGTTCGCTTAAAGGGACACTAAAGGCAATATTAAGTCGACGTTGATTGTTGAAATAGCGGCCCAGAACCTCGTAGTGCTATTTATGCCAAGGAACTGCTTATTTTGAAATAAAATCGCGTTTTAGTGGTCCGCATCGCGTTAGCGCACTTCAAATCACCCGCCTGAAATCTGACTTTCATACGTCACTGCTGCCGTGCCCAACGTTGCCCGCCTTTACTGCGCGGCCGCCGACACTAGTAGCAGCAGAGCGAAAGTAGTGGGACCCACAGCAGCAACAACGGCCATCGAAGCTTGCCGCAATCGCCGCAATGGAGACATTGGCTTGCGACGCTGGGCTCCAATTCAGCGACTTGAGCCCCGGCCGATGAACGCGGTATGCTGCTGAGGGCTCGTAGTGCCGGCGTCGTTGCATGCGGCATTTTGTCAAACTTTCTGTCAGAGCGACTTTCACGAGCGCGCAAAACACACGCGGCAGTACGCGATCCCGAAACTACCACTGAGGCGCGACCGCGTGAGCGAAGCAGGGCAGTTTGGCGAAAACGGAACCTTTGAACCACGCGCGCCGTTCCCTATGGCAACGCCACATAGGTTCTTTTTCCATGAATCAAACGGAAACGAACAAACAGCATCTTATTACGTCTTTTGATGCATGGAAGGTTCTTTTTTTATTGCTGCTAGTTTGATTACTAGTGATTTATTGTAGACAGACTCTCATACGTCATCAGGATCACTTCGAAAATGTCCCACTCGTGGCGCTCATCATGTGATACATTTAGCTTAATTTCTCGGTAAGTAGGGCACTGCTGTTGATAATATTGCCGTTTTAGAAGTTGTCATACATTGAGCTTTCGCTCTGACATAAATTGTTATTTGCCTTTAGTGTCCCTTTAAGTCGAGGCGCATTTTTCCCTGGCACGTATCACCCAGAACCGGACGCGCTATGACTACATTGTTGTTCATCTAGACTCTTGCTGCAAAACTGAGCTCCGCGACATACTCGCAAATCCTCTGACTGATGACTGTTACCTGCATCTGAAGAGGGAACTGATCCGACGACTTTCACTTTCAGAAGATGAGAAAGTGCATCAACTCCTTCAGCACGAAGAGCTTGGTGACCACAAGCCATCGCAGTGCCTGCGCTATATGCGTACCCTTGTGGGCAGCACGTGGGTTGACGACTCCCTCCTCGCAATAATCTGGCTTCAGCGTCTACCCTTACACACACAGGCCATTCTCCAAGTTCATCCGAATCTGTCGCTGGACCAGCTCGCCGAAATTGTGAACCGAGTCATTGAAATCTCTCTACCATTGCCACCTCTCTCCGTCCATGCCGTCGGCGCCCCACTGCCCACGCCCGAGCTCGCAAGCCATATCTACGAAATCGCCCATCAGCTGCACTAGATTCAAATGCACCTGGATCAATGTCCAAAGTTACGTCACTGAAAACAATGCCAAAGCCAAGACCGCAGCGCCGATTCATCGCAAGAAAACGATGACAGCCGTTGCTACTACCATCATCGCTTCGGTGACAAAGCCCAGAAATGTCAACCACCTGCTCAGCCAGACATCGGGGAAACCTCAATGGCAGCCCGTAGTAGACCTGTGTGCCGGTCCCAATATTGCCGGCGCCAGCACGCCGGTGTTTCCACCAAAAAGTGTTCTAACGCATCGATATATTACTTATCTATTTATTTATCTATGCACAGTGGACTTCAAGAATATGCAATCCACCAAGTTGGGTCGTCGCCCTTTGAGGCTGGAAGACGGAGCAGCGTTGAGGTCAGGCAATGCTCGTGAGACTTCTGGAGGAGAGAAAGATGCGACAACTTCCAGGGAGCTATTCTCTATGCGCCCATCTAAAGGAGGTGTCCATTCCAGTTCGGCAGAGTGCATTCAGGTACTCGAAAAAGCAGTAAGCCGTGATACGACCTCGCTCTTTACCACGTCGACGCACTGAACCCGCCAGCACCTTCCCAGAGTAAGAAGAAAGTGGACGAAATGTTCAGAAACGGGAACTTGTGAAGTCTGATCTTGCATATGAACATGTCCCAGATGTTTGAAAACAATGCAAGGAATGCGTGTTGACCTTCACAGGTGCGTTAGACGGGCGGCCGCATGAAACCTAATTCGATGGCTAACACGATGAGAGTTCATGTACGGCCTCTGAGATGTGCACCCAAAGCGGATCTCTGGTTGCGTAGAAGCACATTTCGTCCATCGCAATTGTACAGAGAGTTGTGAAAGCTTTGTGACGTCAAAATTATGATGCGGAACAAGAATTGGAAACGGGGCGCGTTGCTCCCCGAGCTCCGCCAATCAGCGGCGGCTGAATTGGACAGTTCATTACATGGACACATCGATAAGAGCTCCCCTGGTGAAGTGATGTATTTTATGTCCAGATTCCCCGTTCGGGTTGAAAGAAGAGGCTAACGGTGGCTTGGCGCAATTATTGCTCAGCGGTGGCAGCGGCGGCAGCGTGATCACTCTCGGTACTTTGGCGGCAGCGTGAGCAAAACAGGCCGGCGGTGCGGTGCGACAGCGCACAGGTCTAGCCCATAGAGACAGCCGCGAGCTGCCAAGTCAGAGGCCGGCGCATTTTTGTCACACAAACCTATCACTCATGCCTTCTCCCAACGACGCGAAAAACTTCCACCAGTCCAGCAGAATCAACTGTCCTTTATTGCTCAATTTACCACCGACATCCAACACATCAGTGGAAAGGATAACGTGGTCACCGACGCATTCTCCCACGTCTCTGCTGTCGAGTTGCCTCCCGTCATGACTGACGCCCTCTCTGTCGCTCAGAAAATGAACACCCAGCTCCAGCAGCTCCTGGAGAATGGCTTCTCTTCAACAAGTTGCCGTCCCTGGGTCAGTATACACATTCTACTGTGACATATCCACAGGACGAGTGAGACCATATGACCCTTCTCTGCATTGCCGCAGCCTTTTCAATCAGGTACACAACCTCAGCCATCCCAGCATCCGCTCTTCTACACACCTTGTGACTGACCGTTATGTTTGGTCCTCAATGCAACGGGACTGCCGCACCTGGGCACGCACGTGCATTTAATGTCAGCACTTGCGAAAGTGAGGTCTTTGAGATCGGCATTTGTTTCCACCGTTGCACTGGTGTGGCCTCATCATCGTTATTTGTCGGACGAGTTCGCGTGGTTTGCAGTCGAACTCGTCGCGCTGGCCGTGTTGCGTGGGCTTAGTTTTTTCACACCTACAACTCTTGGTGCGAAAATAATCGCTTATGTTGCTTACAATTCTGTGGATGACACCGGTCTCAGCGCCACTGTTCTATCCGTCGGGTAGAACATGGCCGAGTGTGCCAATGCGTGCACCAGTAACGAAGTGTACAAGATAGATTTACCAGCGCAAAAAAGACAGGACAATTTTAGGAAGGACACACACATAGCAAGCAGCGCTATGTGTGTGTCCTTCCTAAAATTGTCCTGTTTTTTGCGCTGGTAAATCTATCTTGATCATGAACCAACTCGCCCAAGCAGCCGTTTTAGCGAAGTGTATAAGTTGTGGGAGCAGGGGTCATTTTCTTCGACGATTGCTTTCGGGGGTACTTTCACTTTCGGTGAGGCGTTTAACCGTCTACGATGAGCCACGGTGTTCCGACATTATGCCAACATTGCTACAATATCGCTCGGAGACGCCGACGAATCCAGTGAGAATCTCACGAAGGTATCGCCAAAATGGACTGCTTGCCAGTTGTCAGCCATGGTGGCTCTGCATTTATTAAAAGGATATGACACTGCATGTGCTCAAAGAACTTTTCGTGCTGCTCGGGCAATAGTAAACGCACCAGGCAATGTTGCACAGCTTCTTCAAGCGTAAGCATTGAAATAAAATTCTGTACCACTAAATATCTTTTCATTTTTCCGGTTTCTCGACTCTTGCATTTCCTGGCTGTTACGTTTGTTCTTACGGTCCCTTCAAAAACGTATCAGCGGGGTTCTACTGTTACCGCATCTGCTGTGTGCCCCGTTGCATGGAAAGGGCTTCATAGGAGATAGGAGAAGACAGCCACAATGGATAAGGGATTCAGTGCTGTCGTCGTGTCACAAATGGTAGCTACAGGTTAAACAAACGGCAACAAACGGAAGCGGCTAGCGGCAGCGAATTTTCAGCTTACCACAGAAGTACAGCTCGGCGCGATAATCTAGTTGGGCACCATGTTGTAAGGTGCATAGCGCCACCTATAGGCTGTGAAACATGTGAGTAGTCATGTACAACTTGAGAAGTCCAGAAAGGCCCTACCCAAATGACAGAAGCGTGGCAGCCGATCACTTTTGTGACTAAAGAAATAGTAGTCCTGCTCGTGCCCTTGGCAACACTCTTCGAGCCAGTGGCCGTCTGGCTCATCATGATGTCATTGGTGCAGACTTGTGTGCATCCACCTTTGAGGAGGTAATTCCACAGACTTCTAAAGTTGTATCCGACTGTCGTGTTCGTTTGCCCTTGCTTTCTTGTCATCCTGCTTGTGGTCAATGTCTATTGGACGGGAAGGGAAATGCACTCAGGTACAGCAAATAATTACAGGGTTTCTCCGGAAAGTACTAGCAGGACTGAACTTTTTCGAAAAAATTTATTGACAATTTGTAGTCACATCGACTTAAAGGGACCGACAACCAATTTTTATGGCACCTATTTTCTTTAACGCAACGGAAAGCTTACTGGTCAGAGTGTCTAATCCCGGAATGGTAACGTGAAAAACGCCGTGAAACATTTTTAATCGGAATTTTTCTATCTGCGGCGAATACGAAGTAGTATACACACGGGACAACACATGCTGCAAACAGTGAGAGCGAGAACGGTTGTGTTTGACTAATTATGGGCACGCATGACAGCATTAGACTACTTGACTGTGTACAGCAAAGTGATTGACTCCATAATTCAGCTTCAAGGCTCTTCCACTAGGCTGCACGACATGCCGGTTTACTGTTGCTTTTAAACACGAATTAAAGATATAAGTCCTATTCACAACGCGAAAAGAATGCTAGAGTCTGTCACTATATTTCACGGTCTTTTCGTTTCTACCAGGATCTAATCACACGTTCTGCCCAGTTGTCGGTCCCCTTAATGGTTTTCAGAATATGCCCATTCTGCATCAACACAGCGTTTCCAGCGACTCTGCCAATCACCGAAGGCTCCCTGCAATACAGAAACTGGAATGCTCTTCGGCTCCCTCGTTACAACCTTTTGAATGGCCTGGACCGAGTCGTGGTGCCATCCTTTCATGACCCTTTTCAGTCGGGGGAAGAGGAAGAAGTTTGCACTAGTGACATCTGGCTGTGGAAGCTGTGTGATGCCATGTTTGGTCACGAAGTCCATAACAACATAGGTGGTGCGGCTTGGTGCATTGTCGTGACTTTTTGCTGTTGAAGGGCATCCTGATCGTTGCTCATCTTCAACTTGCCCTCTTCCCTCCCAAAGCAATTTGTGCCACTCAGAAACACTTGATCGGCCCATGGCTAGGGTGGCTAGAGGGAGGTGTGATGACCGGGCGGCAAAAGTTGGCCGCCATTCGCGTGAATGCCGCGGGGCGGCGCTGTCGTCGGGGGCGCCGTCAGCGAACGTGGCCGTTATCCGTCCTCGGCAGGGAGAACGCTTCAGTAGAAATGCGTTACCAAAATATAAAACTTTAGCTGATAATGCAGTTCTTTAGCGCACAGCTTGTATTGCGCTACTGTTATGCGGTTTTGAAATACGGGGTACAGAGCCGAGTTTTGTTCCGACGGAAAGCAAGTGGTGGTCGCTCTGAAGGCGTGCAAGTATTTTAGTGTCACCCGAAAAGTCTTTAGAAGAATCTTCATTACCCGATGACTATATGACTTGCTAATTTAGTGCCTGTTCACAAGAGTGGACCGCAAAGTACTGTTTTAAATTATAGGCCCATTTCCCTTACAAGTGTTGCATGCAAATACTTGAACATGTTCTATTTACCAATGTTATGACTCATATGAACACGCATTCCTTACTTCATCCTCAGCAGCACGGTTTTCGCAGTCGTTTTCCCTGTACAACACAATTACTTGAATTGACGTACACGACTTATCCTGTGCTTTATATAAGGGTTTCTCCGTTGACTGCTTCTTCCTAGATTAAAAAAAAAAGCCTTTGGCGTTGCACGCCCACTCTTTAATAATTGAAAAACTAAAAATGTATAATGTGAACGATACAGTTAATTGTGAACTGGATAAACGAGTATTTAAATTTGAGAAGGCAGAAGGTCGTTCCGGTATTTCATCACATATCAAATTATTTGCCGATGACGGCGTTTTGTACAGAATTATACATAGCTCCCATGATTGCACTACTCTCCAAAACGACCTCGACAGGGTTTTAGAATGGTGTGATAGGCGGCATATGTTTATTAATGAAAAAAAAAAAAACAGTGCATATGTGTTTCACTAGGAAAAGGCCGCCCATGACTTCTTTTATGTTATAAATTCAACCAAGCTGCCATCAGTTCGCGAACACAAGCATCTTCGTGTATATTTCACACCGGACGTTTCCTGGAGCCGTCACATCAATCACGTCACAATTAAAGCTGGGCGTGTGCTAGGTTTCCTGCGCAGAATGCAAAAAGTTACCATTTGAGGCCAAGACTCAACTGTACATGTCTAACGTTCGATCTATCTTAGGTTACGCTTGTGCTGTGTGGGATCCGTGGAAGGGAAGCGACGTGTCCAATTTAGAAAGAATTCAGAACATGGCTGTTCGGTTTGTCTGCTCTGACTATATACCAGGAATTTCAATGTTTCAAATGCAAAAGTAAGGCTTGGTTGGGAACTTCTACACAAACGAAGGGAATATCTGCGGTTGAAACTATTTCATAACGTATTTCACGACCGAACGGGTCTGGACCCCTCTCGATACTTTCACAAACCGGATTACGTTTCGCAGCGATTACATCATGCCAATAAGATAAAGGAAATAAGCTGCCCGACTGACGCATTTAAAATGTCGCTTTTTCCGAGGACGATAAGCAAGTGGAATAGGTTGTCTCCTGAAGTAGCAGAAATTACTTCACATGAAGTATTTTCAAGTTCACTGCTGGGTCTCCAGTTGTGTACTGGCGCGGTTGTGTAAGGAAAACTGTACTATGAACCCGATTTACATTGTGTATATCCCATGTATCACTACGTAAGTTGACAGTGAATTGCGTTTATTGTAATGTTAAAGAGTTGGAATCTGTATTCTGCATCGAAATATTGTATTCTCCCCCCCACCCCACCACACCTGTAATATATGCCCTTGGGTGCTGTGGGTACTATGATAGATAAATAAATAAATAAAGCATGAAAAATTTCGGGGGGTGTCATAACCCCTCAACCCCCCCCTTAGTTACGGCCCTGGGGGCGTAATTATGCTCCAATGCGCTCTGATCATTTTATTCGTGCGCCTCATTACGTGCGAAAGCAGATAACTTGATTTACGCCAACCAAATGAGGATTAAACCATGGCATACATGGTAATACAACGTTCGGTGGTCTTTTCAGGCTCGATCAATTCAGAAACCAAATAAATAAACGCAACATGTTACTAGGCAAAGAAACTTTATTGTGTACAACAGAACGCACTTGATCGTTTCCGCGGCTTGTCTCATATCACACAAGGCTTTCTTCTTTTGACTTTTTTGTCATTAATTTCTTTGACTTTTGTCATTCATTCCGCTGTTTGCGCAAATGCTTTGCGCAAACAGCGGAATTCTCTTGAAGCGGTTTGTCAGCCCTCGGTATGGCGCATGCCCACTTCAAGAACAGTTCTTGGCAAGTCGGTGCGTGGAAAAGGGACACTTTTCCGAACAAGATCTGTAGCCGGAATCACACCCTGGCACGAAGCACCAATAACGCCGAGTTTTTTTCTTTTAGATAGACGGCATCTTTGCCAGCACACAGCACTCATGAATCAACAGAACACGCCAACACTTCGCAGCAACTACACAACTACAAACCGCCGGCCAGGTGTTGACAACCGGATTAGTGCCGCGGAAACGCTGACGGCGCCCCAGATGGCAGCGCTATGTTGTGCCCTGGCGGCGATCACGCGAAAGAGGACCACCTCTCCTATGGCTGGCCGCCGCGCTCAGCACACCTCCCCTTCTAGCCACCCTACCATGGCATCACTAACATAAGCAGTCTTGATCATGTCATGGGTCTCACTCGCAGTTTTACCCAGTTCGACGCAAAACTTCACGATTCGTTGTTGAGATAACGATGCACCTTGAAAGGGGCTCACCTTAAACTCGATGTACACTCCGCAAATGCTAGGAGAAGACTGGCGACTGGTGCGCTGGTGCTAGGACCCCCCACCAGCCAACTAGCGCTGTAACATCCCTCTCATTCACCACATTTTCGCGGGTAAAAAAATCAGTCCTACTACTTTCCGGACAAACCCTGTACATTGTGCGATGAAAAGATTGGAGGCATGCAAATGACACACGATACTAGAAGTGTAATTAGACATTGTTTGAAGGTGCCTCCATCCTGCAGTGATTGGTTATTGCAAACACGGCATTTCTTCACATCATACCTGCTGTGTTTGTATGTGACAGGCGAAGGCCCTTGAAGAACGTCTGGAGCGTGAGAAGGCGGAGCAACTTGGCGGGGCTCAGAGTGGGCGGAGCCAGGGGGGAGGGGACAAGGGCTCTCCTGCCTCCTCTTCATCCTGGACTGCGGATGATGTGCAGCTGCTCGTCAAGGCTGTCTCTTCCCTGCTGGCACAGCCAATAGGTCGGTGTTTTGGCTTCTACTAACTTTCTGTGTGTTCTGCTGAAACAGCCTCTGCTTAATAAAGGGTGTAGTTAGAATGTGAATGAACCTGTCCGTAACTAACTGTGAGACGCAAGGGAATGAGCAGCTCAGCACTATTGCAACAGTGTAAAACATTTTAGTTATTGTCTGCCATTTTCATTAAATGTCTGATAACTGGAGTAATTGAAAACAGCAGCAGCAAATCACTTAAACTTCTAACACTTCAAACCTTCTAGCATTCCTGTTTACACTGTCTGGCCCAGCCATCTCGGTTGGACACTAAGCCAGAAGCACACGTTGTTGGGCTAGTCGGTTCATGTTCTTTCAGAGGACACGGATGTGGCTATTCGCGCAAAGAAAACACAAGGGGAGGGTTAAGGGAGCGCAAACGTTGGACTGTTCATTCCAAATTTACTGCAGTAGTGTTATATATGCAAGCGCATGCACAGAGAGCGAGACAAACATCGAACAGATAACGTTTTGTGCAATGCAATACAGAGGTATAGACATGTGCAAAGGGGCAGGCTCACAACGATCGGATACCATCTTAATCAAACCTGCGATGCAAGAACGTGCTCTCTGCCTGCGAAAGGAACAATGAAGTGTCACTAATGCATAATAAACCTCATGCTTTTATGTGAAAAGCTTCCAACAGCTCCCGAGCAGTGGTGTCCCTGCTTCTCCCAAGAATCTGAATTTTGTGCAGATACGGCTCACACTTGCGGGAATTGCAGTGGGCCGGCAAATGTGCCCCATCTTTACCTTTTAGTGACAGCACATGTTGCCGCGCACGCTCATTCACGCACCTTCCCATCTGGCCGACATATGTCTTGCCGCAGGAGAGCAGAAATTCGTAAACAAACCGGTGGCACATTTGTGTATGAGTTTGCGTGCTTCTTGCCACAGCCACTTTTCTTGTTCCTGCCATTTAGAATACGCGGGCAAAGCTGAGAAAGCTTCCGTGGCGCGGAAAAAGCAATGGCACGCCGTGCCTGTTTGCAACCTTCTTGAGGTTGTGTGAAATCCGGTGCATATACGGGACGACCTCAGGTCTCACCGTTCCTCGCTCTTGCTCAACCCCAGCACTGTAGTAGCGACTCGGCGACGGCGTTAATGAGCGTGCGAGGGAAACCAGCCAAGGTCAAGCGATCCAATTGGTTTTGAAAGCCCTTCTGCATGACGTGTGGGCACGACCTGGTTAGTGCAGACTCTAGACAGTGTTTGGCTATGGCCCTTTTCACGGTCTTGGAATGCGCCGACTCGAATGGCAGCAATTCTTTTTAGACCTGGTTGAATAAAGCCAACAGGCGTGGCGCTCCTGCAGGTTGATACTCAAATCTAGAAAATGCAAAACACCATTGGTCGGCAACTCGTGCGTAAACACCAAACCCTTCACAAGACGGCAAAAGGCCGCTAAAACATTGTTAACATGTTAACATCTTTAACGCATGCGCTTGCATATATATACTACTGCAGTAAATTTGGAATAAACATTCGAAAGTTTGCACTCTCCTTAACCCTCTCCTTGTGTTTTCTTTGCGTGAAATAGCCACATCCGTGGCTTCTGAAAGAATTGGACACTAAGGCCTGTTCTGTCTCAAGGTGACTTGGCATTTATCGACATATCTCTGAAGAGTATTTTGAAGCCGGTTTAGAAAATGACAACAATCCAGAATTTTAAATATCTTGACACTTTAATTATTACAATATATTGAAACTTTAAAAAACTGCAACTTTGGCCAGAATGATTGAGAAGAATAAAACAGTTTTTGCCAAACATTACGAAGAAAGCAAAGCATAATTTGTGTCGAGTACTGAGAAATACACTTGGTAATTGCTGAGCTCATTGTGTCTGTTCTTTATTTCTGTGCTCATCAAGCTAGATTTTTGGGCAGCCAGTAGTTCTCACATAGATCCAAGGATGTCATGCTTTATTCACAGTTTGTGTATGGTCTGTCCATAGAAGTGTGTCTTGCTCTTGCATAGCCAGAACTTAGATATTGCTTCCATTTCCTTCAAGCACATATACTGTATTTACGCGAATGTAACGAGAGTTTTTTTTCCAGATTTTTGCTACCTAAAGTCGACCCTTGCGTTACAATCGTGGTTGCATTACAATAGAGTAAATACGACACACAGAATATTTCTTCCCGCACTGGCCTATTAGGCACGTGTATTGCATCTTACGTTAGAATGTTCTGTATTCTCGCTTGTTGCCTCAATGCGAGTGAACATTAAACCGGTTGTGTGCGCTCTAATCTTATGTATTGTATACTGTAAGCAATGCTTGTTTGATGCTAGTGTTCTGTTTGTTTTTGTATCCTGATGTCTGCATATGCATTTATATGCATAGGTGCATGTGTACACATGCACATAGGGTATTTGATGTTGAAACAGTCTACTGCTTGCCAAATAACAGCTTGTGAAGCTTCTCATTGCAGTGACTTTTATTCACTCCTAATTATCAAGAAAAAAATAAACTTGAGTTGAAATCTCAGGTCATCCCAGTGGTGACAATGTTCATTGGACTTGTGGCAGAGCAAAGAAAGTCTATGAAATGACAACAGCAAAAGCAACGAGCTGAAGGTTTTGGTCCAATTGTGTATAGCCAGCATAGGAGTCTGCCTTGTTTGCCAGGGTTGGAGTGAAATATAGAATGTATGCATTGTCCTTTTGGCTACGTGGCCATCTACTGCTAGTTCTGTGCAGTTTCCTTTCCTTCATGTGTTTTCACCCTTACTTTCATTCTCACCCCCGCCCCCCTCCCCGTTTTGTTTGGTTTCTTTTTCGCTTATATTGTCACTCTGATGATTTCACTGTTCATATGGTCCTCCTTTTTTAATTCTTTTGACATTGTTTTGACACTTGTTTGTTTCTGCTTGTTGTGGCTCCACCTTGAAAATGCCAGGGGAGTACCCGAAATAATATTTTCTTTAAACGAAAAGGGGCTGAACACCATACACGTGTAATGATTATGCTGGTGTGGGGCGCTAAGTAAGGCAGCAGAGTGGCTAGGAATGTACAAAGCGGACACTGCCCTGACGTGCTGTTGCGCTCCTTGTGGCAGGTGGGAAGTGGTGGCGGCCTTTCTCAACCAGCATGGAGCCACGTCCGATCGCACGGCCAAGGAGGTGCTCGCAAAGGCCAAGAGCTTGCAGAAATTGGGTCTGTAGGCTTTGCATTGATGCTAGGGTCAGGAAAGCGCACTGCAGAACCGACCTGTAGTGTCATTTGTGACCCAAATGCAAAAGAAGGGTTCTTCGTTGAATATCTATTTTACAAACTGCTTACCAAAATTGCATCACGCGGGTTTCAATCCTGTTTCAGCTGTGGAAAGGATAGCCACTCTAAGAACTGGCTAACCTCCCTGTCTTCTTTCCTTACTTGCCTGTTACTCTTTTCTTTGCCTGAAATAGCAGCCGTTTTTCAACCAGCAGCAGATTTTAAAATTTTTCTGGAACCAGTGCCAATAGAATTCACATTCATAATGTGTTTCACATTCTTGGAATCTGCGATGTTTTAGGCAGCTGACTTTTGCCGTATTTCGAGAGCGAACAAGGAACTGAAGTACAGTTGCGCGTAATGAATTGTACATTGCCGTAATTGTATGTTATAACATGTGGGAACGTTTGACATAGAATAGAAGATTCCTTCAGTTGTTACCATTAAAAGTGTACCGCCCACTTATAGCGGTATTGTGATTGGACTTTCAACGATGAATTGTAGTGGCACATTTTTCAGTGACCAACGTCATGTCTCGGTTTGTTTCCAGTACATATTTATATAGGCATCGTGCCAAACTCATAATCATTAAAGGGACTCTAAAGGCAAATAACAATTTATGTCAGAGTGAAAGCTCAATGTATGACAACGTCTAAAGTGGCAATATTATCAGCAGCAGTGCCCTACCTAACGACAAATTAAGCTAATTGTATCACACGATGAGCGCCACGAGCGGCACATTTTGGAAATTATCCCGATGACGTGAGAGAGTTCGACTAATTAATCACTCGTAATCAAAGTAGCTGCAATAAAAAAAGAACCTTCCGTGCATCAAGAGACGTAATAAAATGCTGCTCGTTCGTTTCTGTTTTATTAATGGAAAAAAGAACCTCTTTGGCGTTGTCATGCGAAACGGCGCGCGTGGTTCAAAGGTTTCGGTATCGCGTACTGCCGCGTGTGTTTTGCACGCTCGTGAAAATTGCTCTGACAGAAGGTTCGACAAAATGCCACATGCATGTGATGTTGCCCGAATGGCGCACGCTGCCGCGCCGTAAAGGCGGGCAACGTTGGGCACGGCAGCAGTGACGTGAGAAACACCGCTTTCAGGCGGGTGATTTGAAGTGTGCTAACGCGATGCGGCCTACTAAAACGGGCTTTTATTTCAAAATAAGCACTTCCTTGGCACAAAAGTAGCACTACGAGGTTTCTGGGCCATTATTTCGACAATCAACATCGACTTAATATTTGCCTTTAGTGTCCCTTCAAAGCACAGTTTGGCATTAGCCACACTGTAAGTTGATGTGTGCTGTTAACCTTTACTGAAAGAAAGTAGTTATGATATGCACTGACTAGTAGACGTACGGCGAGCTGCTACTGCATAAGCAGTCAGTGAATGCATTAGACTATGTAGCCTGGGCTGGGAATTCGTCGTGACTATGTTTGAACCATGAACATGTTTAAAACCCACGCATAGGCTGATACCTACGGAGGTATGGCAAGCACAAATCCAGAACACCCAACACAAGTTTCTTACTGGTGCAGCAAATTTCTATGGGCATCTCGTTCCATGCATTTCACTCTACATTCCTTGCAATGTTTCTTTGCGAAAAGAGGCTGGAAAAAGATAAATTTGCTCTTGTCTGATGTTTACAAGTCTTTCATTTGTTATGGGGGTTCATATGTGCAATGAATGAGGATTTCATCAAATCAAACCTCTGGCACAATGTTGCTTTACTAAATTATGGAAAAGTATTATGGTTTCTATTGCAGCTAAGATTGGGACATGAGAATAGTAGTTTGTTAGATTCTGGATTTCCTGGAAACAAGGTCTTCTATGTCAGTGTTTGACTGCACTACTGAAATGACAGTTTTCGTTACTAGGTTTTATGGTGTTCGACTAGATTATTTCTCATATTTTTTTCACCATCAAATAGAATAGTAGTCATATAATGTTTCCTCCATGGAGGTTGCCTTTTATCTTAAATTTTCTTGGACAATGATAATTTGAGAATGAATATTAGGACGTGGAATCTGGAAGTTCAGTAAAACCTTGTGAATTCATAACTGCCAGAAACGCAGCATAACAACTCCCTAAATGATGGCTTGCAGTAACTACCAAGTACAATAATTCATCGCATACTACCTGAAGGCATCAAGTCTGCCAGAATGAGACCCTCGCTATGAATGAAAGAAAGAGACTTTTAAGGGCTCGTTTCTTAGTTAGACACAATATTAATGAGAACTAACAGACAATAATGCCAAGGAAAGTATAGGGGGTTTATTTGTAGTATAATTAGAATATAAATGTCAAGAAAGTAAAGTGGACGAAAAGATAACTTGCCGCCGGCAGGGACCGAACCTGCGACCTTCGAATAACGCGTCCGATGCTCTACCACTAAGCTACAGCGGCGGTCATCCTCTCGTCCACTTTTATGGGATATATGTGAATTTATATATATATATACCCCAAAAAGTGTACGAGAGGATGACCGCCGCTGTAGCTTAGTGGTAGAGCATCGGACGCGTTATTCGAAGGTCGCAGGTTCGGTCCCTGCCGGCGGCAAGTTATCTTTTACAGCGAAAGCTGTTATGAGATACAACAAGGGCCGTTTTTGGCGCCGCAGTTGTCCGCCGCCACCGCCGGTGTCCATAACCACTATCGCGCGAAATAAGAAAAAAAAACGAAATAAGAAAAAATATCCAGGATGGAACGAGGTTCGAACCTGGGCCCTCTGCGTGGGAGCCCAGTATTCTACTTCAGAGCCATGCCGATGCTTGAAACTGCTTTGCAAAAAGATCCTATACAGGCTTCATGTCGAGAAGGAACCACATTGACATACTGTAGTGTGGTAGAAGAGTAAAATAACAACCAGGCGCCACACAACGCGAATTTTGTAACCAGGCGTCAAACAATGCGAATTGCGCAACGAGTGGGTTGTTGAATGCTTCCAACCCATTACAAAGGGCTCTGCCATAATTCTTGATTGTCATCAGGCAGAGCATCAGCAATGCGCACATAATGCCTTACAGATGTGTAGCGGGTACCATGGTTCCCCGCAGAATGATGAAAAATTGCATAGTGGCTGCTTCCCTTCTTCACAAAAATTATGATGATTTATAGCGTAGTGGGTTCCTCGCAAGTGCACTTCTCTTGGTTGCCAAGGGAGCCCATAAGGCTCCCATAATCCATTTCCTCAGGGTCTCAATGAAGTTATTTCCCTCTCTCTCTCTTTCTCACGTTAATGTATGTTATAAAGCATGGTGGGAGAGTTAAATAATGACCGGGCGTAATACAATGCGAATTTCGTAAGTAGTGGGTCGTGTAAAGCTTCCAACACATTACAAAGGGCTCAGCCATAATTCTTCATCGTCATCAGCCACAGCATCAACAAAGTGCACATAATGCCTTACAGATGGTACCTCGCTTCTCCGCAGAATGATCAGTAATGTCGTGGTGGGTGCTTCCCAACTTCACAAAATCTATGATTTGTGGCGTAGTGGGTACGTTGCTAGTGTACTTGTATTAGTAGCCACAAGAGAGTTGATAATGGGCTCTAGAAATGCCGCTCTTCCAGCTTTCACTGTGACTGTGCTGCGCTTTCCGAGCAGGCCTGGCATTTTTTTTCGTCTACTTTCTTCGCCTTTATATCTTAATTACTACAAATAACATCTCCTATACTTTCCTTGGCATTATTTTCTGTTAGTTCTCATAATATTGTGTCTATATATATTAGAAGGTCTTCCTGGATTCTGTAGAATTATAGATGCTCGAGTGAAGTGGACGAACGAAAAAAACGATGCTTTATTGCCAACGGGGACCGGCTTTCGTCAGGGCAGGATGTGTGCCCTGACGAAGGCCGGTCCCCGGCCGCAACATTGGCAATAAAGCATCGCTTTTTGTTCGTTCGTCCACTTCACTCGAGCATCTATATATAGATATATACATCTTATTTACTCTCGTAATGTACCCACTCGCATAATGAACCCACCCCCACTTTGGTCCTCAAATAAAAAAATCTATGCTTTATTCTATGTACCTGTTCATTTTATTTCGGTGTGATTGCCGTTGACAATAGAAACAATGTTAAATCACACCATTATATCTCAAACAAGGACGCAATAAAAGTCCGGACATAGTTTAACAACCAGTTGCCAGCAGCGCGAGTGTGAACAACAAGGGTCGAAACTTGAAAGACGCACCTTTTTGCGACGGAGCACCATCTGTCGAATGCAGAAGAAATCTCCTTGCTTATAGTGCCACGCAAGCACAGCGGCATGCAAACAAAGTAAAAGACAAAGTGCAATGGTGCCGACGGCGCAACGTGCACCCGCTAAAGCCCGCAACGTGTGCGCTGTCATCCGTTGCTGCTTCTTTGTTGTCGGGTTTCTCGTGGTGGACACCTGCAGCGTAGGGTACGATGGGCCAATACGCTAGCTACACGGCCGGTTTTAATCTCAAGGTGGTCGAACATGCACTGGAAACGTTCGGTTGGACGACACTTCAGCGTGAATCCGATGTGCGTATGTTACTGGAGAAAACAAGAGGGAGGGCTTCGGGCTAGAAAAAGGATCGTCGCACATTGCACGATGCAAAGCAAGGAAAGTTTCCTTTTGTGGAGAGCAAAGTTCTCGCATATTTAAGAGGGCGAGGGATGTGGAGTGTCCCACAAATTGATTCAAACCCATGCACGGACCACGGTCAGATATCAAGGCATTCCTGCCACTGGCTTCATGGCCAGCAGCGGTTTCTTAACACCATCATGCAAATTTCAGCTCTTACGACTTTTGCAATTTTTTTCTCTCGCGTAATGACCCCCCCCCCCCAAACTGGTGTCAACTTTTCTGAAAGAAAGGGGGCTTCATTACGCAAGTAAGTACGGTATATATATATTGCCACTGCTTATCACCATTGCTTGCAGATCCTCAGCTGAAGGAGGAGGCCAACCGCAAGGCATACGAGCAGCACCAGAAGTCCCTGGGTGCCAAGGCCGAGGTGGCCTTCAAGGACGAGTCCACCCCATCCCAGCGCTTTGACGGTGCGTCTGTTACGGCCCCTTCTACCACCCCTGTCTACTATACACATGACATCTTACCGGCGCATGCATGTGACGATAATGCTTTCAATGACTAAGTGGGTGGCAGCAGACTATACACGCACTGCAGTGCAGCCAGCATTCAAATGGGCTGTGGTAGGGCTGCTATTCATCCTAGAAACCTTTTCTCGTGTTTGTGAATGCACATTGCACTGAAACAACAGAAAACTCAGAAATTGAGTTAAGAAGTGAAGGGAGCCACTTTAAACTCGGCAGCCGTAGATCTGGGCAGCATTCCTGCATTCCTGGTCACCACAGCGGGGGGTGAGTCAGGTGAGTAGAGTAGCAGGTGACCATCTGCTCAGTGGAGGAGGGGAGGGTACGTCTCCTCCTCCTTCTCTGTGACGGCTATCGAGAGCTGCTGTTACAAAGAGAAGAGGTGGAGCTACCTCCTGCAGCCCATAAAGGATCACAGGAAGGCAGTGAAATAAGGGAAGAAAGAGGAGGTTTGGACCAATGTGCGTGACCGTGGCCGTGGGTCATAAAGCCCTCTTGACTGTAGGAAAGTGTGCCTTATAGCAAAAGGAGCAGATGATGGGAGGGGGAGTGTGTGTTAAACGGGACGGCAGGCCAAAGGGCTGGTGGGCAGTTTCCCGAAGGCACGAGCGAGCCCGAGCCTTGCGTGCTGCACGTGGCAACGGTCGTACCAGCCGAGCAGGTAGGCGGCCTCACCTTATAGGTAATCCGTAGTAACAGTCGAGCCTCGATTTAACAAAATCCTCTGTCTAATGAATAATTTTTATTTTGTAATCTTATTTACATTGAGTATTTTATCGATATATTTTTTTTTTTTCGCAAAGTAATTTCGTCACGAGGTCTTGATTTGACGAAGCTTTTGACTACTTCAAGTCTACTTGGAGCCTCTGTGGCTAACAAGTTGAGCAAAAGTTTAAAGAAAGTTGACCGTGACAGAATTCACCCGTGCACACCTTATCGCATGAAACTTTTGAACAGCAAAAAAAACCATCGTGCATCCTACGAACATTCAAATCTGCACTCAAGAGACACACTGCCCTGCCTGGTGCGGACACGGCCTGACATCGGGGTACAGACGTTCGTGCCAACAGCCATGTGGAGGCTGCTTTCGGCGACCTGACAAGGTTTCATAACAATGATTCAACTTAAAATTACCCACTCTTGGAAAACATGCTGTGGTGTGCTCAAAGCACTGCAGTGGCGTCTAGGGTTGAAAACGCTTCCATCAGTTCAAGCACTCGCAACTGAAGAGTTGAATGATGACAGTTGTAGCCCCTTGATGGTCGAATTTTTTTCACCAAATGCGACCCCCCCCATTATAGCCTCGAAATTTGATGGCACCACCCCTTTAAGTGCTGCTTCAGTACAAAATTAGCCATCATGACACAAGGAACGCTTCCAGCCAGGTGTATCTTCATCATGAACAATGCCAATTTTAATCCAATACATCCAGCATCCCCATGCATACAACAGCATCGCAGCACCACTTTTCCTCTTAGGTAACAGCAAGAAGCTCTATGGTCACAGTTAGTATGTTGGGCAAACGGGCCTTTGCATTATTGATTGGTTACGTGAGCACAGTTATATTGTCAAAAATGCGGCCGATGACTTTCATGCAATGCATTGTAAGGTTTACGGCTGTGTTCCAATGTCTGACACCTACAGAATTGTTGGCCAAACGAGGAATAGGCTTGCACGGGAAATTGGACCAGAATAAATTTGAAAGATGTGTGGATGTGTGTGTGCGTGCGTATTGCCATAAGGTAATCGGTCATGCCTGGATATCTTGGCCTTGAAGAGTGGAATGATTTTGATCGGCCTTGCTCTTTCAGGTGATGGTGGGCAGTGGTGTGGCAGGCTGAGGAGCAGCGTCTTCTCGAGCAGGCTCTGAAGACATACCCGGCCAGCACACCCGACCGATGGGACCGCATCGCGGAGTGTGTGCCCACTCGTTCCAAGAAAGAGTGCATGCGACGCTACAAGGTGGGTGTCTTCTATGGGCTGTGCTCAAATGGTCAGACCATCGGTTTTACTGGCGCAAAGTAGGCACTCTATACCACTGTTTAGATTTGTACAACACGCAACGGAGTTGACTGCAAAAATACGAGTAGGACGGTCATTGCAATGTGTTTTCCTGCATCTTTGTGTTTTCTTCATTTCTATGCATACTAATCTGATAGTTTGGTGTTGTTTTTATTATAAAGGAGTATACCTACCCTAGATCTTTTCACGTGGTCAGTTTTGGGAATTTTACTGAAGGCGTTAGGAACCAGCTGAAAAAATAGGGGAGGCTGCCCGAGAGTCCGTGTTTGTGGATACCACTTTTTTTATTTAGTATTACTTTCTCGTTACCTCAAAGGCCCCCGGAGGTGTTTTAAATAAGGGTGGGTTGGTACATTTCATTTAGCATAAATGTTAGCTCTTGGATGATGTATTTCAAATGGTTCTTACAGAAGCACCTGTGGTGCATCGTGTGGCTTATACGGAGCACGGTTGGTATTGCCATGTAATCTACCTTCTGAGTAGTCCAGACTTCACCACCAGGCGACACCACTCATTCGTGATGGAAAAAGAAACAGTCCTTGCAATAAACTAGGATAAATGAGAAGAGATGGCAACTTTTTATACTGTTGGCGATTGTTTAAAAACTAATTGGGTGAGATGGAATGTTTTTCACTGTTTATATTTAGCCTGCAGGTATTACAATTATCCTAGTTCATTGTACGGGTCATTGTGCTCATTTTGTTCCTACTAAGCCACTTTTGATTTATGCCATCTATTTTGTAGCTGCTAATGATCATGACTCGCTGTTGACGGGGGTTCGCTGCACTGCACCTCGGGGATCTGTACTAGGACCGCTACTTTTGTAGCGTTAGCTACACTGGCCTAGCCGAGCCAATTTCGCGCGCCTCCTCAAGAGCCGTGCTGCGCATGCGCGAGGATCAGTGATGTCACGCAGCTGGCGCCCGGAGCCGGCACCTCCCGCGCACTTCACCATTGCCCGCTCGCGATTCGCCGCCGCACGCGCAGCTATTCGCCTTCGCTATGCAGTCGCCATCTGACACTGCGCTGGAGCCGCTTGATAACGCCTCTGACTGGCGTTTGCCATGTGGTATAGCCATGGAGAAGGAGAGCACAAATGCTCAACGGCGCAGAAGAGCGGAGAAGCTTAACTCGCAGGATCCCGAAGTATTGCCTGGCAATTAGCAGTTGAGCGTAGGAAGAATGAACAGAAGAAGGCTAAACGTGCTGCGGAGACGCGAAAAGCTAAGAATAATCAGCTGCACCTTCGCTAACGCTACGTATATCCTGGCATAGCCGAGCTAAACCACTGCAACATTTTTTTTAATCTGTATTAAAGGGACTGTCTACCGTCCTTCATCGCTTTTCTGTTTTGTACCGCAATCGAAAGCATGCCGTCTGAAGTGTCCAACCTTGCAGCGGTTTCTCTGGAAAGTAAGTAGAAAATTTTAAAACAGAAGTTTTCGATCTGCGTTCGGTCTTCTTCTGTTGGTGTGAATACGCCCCACAACACTGGTTGGTGGACGCGATGACGATTGTAGTGCCGGTAAAACTTAAAACCGAAAGCACATGTCATTTCTGTAGGATTTCTTTATTTTCGTTGAACACTAATGCAATGAATGTAACAGTCGTTTTAAGCGCGCCGTCGGTTAAATGAAGCCTTATTATATGATTACAGAACACTAGTTCTGCTATGATTGCAGTCTATGCGTTTATTTTAGCACTGCTACCGCAGTCTTCCCACAGACGTTTCTGTAACGGTCTTACAAGCAAACGATGTAACGAAACTCATGTACTGATGTAGCGATGATAAATGCATGCCTTCACAGCGCCACGCGCGAGACATCCTAACGACAGTGCAGCGTAACGGTACAACCAGCGCGGGGTGTTGAAGCAGACGAACTCGAAAGCGGCGGCGTCGGCAGCGCCGCCAGGCGTCTTTTTGGACGCGTGAGATAAAAAAACAGCAAAAATTACTTTTGACGCAATCGGAAGCTGTTTCAAGAGCGGAAAATACACTCTCAAGTTCTACATGTTTGTTTTTAAGCAAAGTAAGTCCACCTGCGTGGATAGTCTGTCACACCTATAGATTGCGGGAATTGCGACCACTTTGCTGTTGGGTGACGCTAGCGGTCATTCTTTCACGGTTTTCAACATCAGATTAAAATTATTCTTTTTTATGGGACGAAAGCGCGCTCGTTGCCGCCGATGTGACGAACGATCTTCTCATTTTCACCACAATCAAAAAATTTTTTCGTAGCGGTAGACAGTCCCTTTAACGATCTACTTTCTTCATTGTCTTCTCACGTTCACCTGTTTGCTGACGGTTGTGTAATTTATTGTGAAATAACTAGTAATGTCGACTATAATTCTTTTCAGTCAGGTTTGAACTATATCGTCGATTGATGTAATACCTGGCGAATGGAACTAAATATCAATAAATGCAAAATTTTTATGTTAACGAATTCCACTACCCTTCCATTCTACCATCTGACCGTTTGTATTGTATGTACTCGTACAAATACCTTCAAACCTAATCTGGTCTCTTAGCCTGAGTACGTAATCAATATGGAAATACCAACTCTTTCAGTCATTCCTTTTCCCCAGGACATCCCGGCAATGGAACCTTTTCAAATGACATATTCGCCATCAATGATAAACTTTTTTGCAAGGCTATAGGTAATATTGTATAACTAGGAAATTTTAGCATGTTATACACTTGAACCTCATTGTAACAAGGTTGCATTTGACACGAGAATAACTTCGCTATATCCGAAAATTCGTTATATCGAGTTGCTGTCAAGTTCTTCAGCACAAGTAAGCTAACATTGTATATACAGAAATTAATGTCATGTCACCTTGTTTCTTTATATTAGTACTTGCAGTCCTCTGTGCAATGCATTGCCTATGCTCCTTCTCACAAGCTGGTTGCAGCAGGGTAGGGTGGCAGCTACGATGTGTAAACAAAGCACAAGCTTGCACAGCAAAACATAGTTCTGCTTATAATTGCATTATTGTTGGAGAAGGTTAAGAAAACTGCGTTTGTTTGGCACGTGCTACGTCACAGCAATACTTGATACGCTAATTGCAATTCGCATGTAGGTCGTAAGCATTTAATTATTGTATCGGTAACTGCCGATAAATGTGATGACGAACCAATGTGGCAGCGCCCATGCAGACGG
This sequence comes from Rhipicephalus sanguineus, assembly GCF_013339695.2. NCBI lineage: Eukaryota > Metazoa > Arthropoda > Arachnida > Ixodida > Ixodidae > Rhipicephalus > Rhipicephalus sanguineus. Next base: position 175,247,921 of record NC_051181.1, on the reverse strand, counting down.
GATCGCCCGCTCGATCCAAACTCACACTTGCTGCTTGCCCGCGGTCCCAACAGCAATAAATAAACGGTGGGATTGGCTATTGACTTGTGTCATCTCACGCTGAGGTCTAAGTGTCAGGTACGTCTTGTCCTTATTATTGAGATTAGCTGTTTGTTCAGCCACGCCTGCTAAGCCTTGTCCCCAAGAAGTTGAGAATGAATCTTGGAAAGAGTGCAAAATAGACACGAATATCTTGCTGTCGGAGCATGAAGACGCAGATATAACGCAAACACAAGCGTCGGTTCAGAACTTACGGGCCACACAGCTCACGACAGCGGCTTACGTGCGCTGCCATGTTGATTTTTTTTCCAGCACTACTGTTGCTGCTCAATGCTAAGAGCGCTGATTGCTACCGTGTGTTTGCTGTACTCACCCAGGCATTGACTCGCCCAACGCTTTCTTTTTTTGGGGCTCTGCTGTTGCTGCCCAACGCTGAGAGCATTGGTTGCTTCCGTAGGCTCGCTCTACTCGCCCAACACGGGAGCACAGACACTATGGAAATGCCAAGCAGGCGACGCTGCGCAGATGAATACATCGGGAGAGGTGTTCGCTCTTTCTATCGGCTAAGCAGCCCCGTAACTTCCACAGTGCTGCAACCAGCTTATGAGATGGAGTATAGCTACATAGTATATGCAGGTACATTCTAATATGTTGTTTTACTTCACTAGTGTATTACTTTTTTGCTGTATATTATTACTACCCAATTGTTGTACATCATTTCCCCATTGGTTGCTACCGTCTGTAATGCCCTCGGGCTTTGATGGTACAATAAATAGCAAAAAATAAGTGAATATGAGTATTGGTGTAACACCCGCTTTTTGCTAAGTTTTAATTATATTATAAAAGTATTTTTTTGTAGTGTGAATAACTTTTTCATCTTCAACGTCCTAAATAACTACTCGTTGCAAGACAAAAATGTAACTGTAACTTTGGATTAAAACTCGAGGGTGGCGACATACATTAACACTCGAACTGTCTCAAGTGGAGCAGATTAGCAGAAGTACATTATTAAAGGGCCAGTAAACAACCCGATGTCCAAAAATTGTAATGAATAGAAATATACGCACTTTTGCTATGTGAACATGCTGCCGCAAGAATTTTGCGAGTACGTGCTATAATAAGGAAGTTACAGGGGTTAGAACATCCGTTTCAGCTGGTTTCAAATTTTCGCGCGGCCTCGCCACCCTTCTCCGCCACATGGAGGAAAAGGCGTAGCCCGTCGTCATGACTCCGCCCACTTCGGCAACGTGACACGACGTCATGGGCGAGCTCGATCAGTCGCAATGCACTTCCGCTTGCTGCGGCTCCTGTTTGTTTATTTTTATATTGTCGCACGTGCTCCGTAACTTGACGGGCAGTTTTCGGCTCTTCACTATTTTTAAACCTTTGTGACAGTTCACAATGCAGCAGGAATGCGTGCTTGCTTTCCGAGACGTCGAAGGGGCGCGAGAGAAAAGCCTGGAGAACTCCGCTTGCCACGCGAGCAAGCGCGACCCGTCCGAGCTACCGGAGATTCCCCTCTCCCCGCTCGATTTGCAGCCGGCAACTGAAAAACGCTTCACCTCATGTCGAAGGCGAAGTGCATGCAGGTGCTATGCGGTGCGAGGAATATACGCGCGACAACTGCGTGGCCGAAACCGCATCACCGCAGGGCCAAAAAACAAGGCGCAGTTTCGTAGCGGTGGGTGGGAACAGGAACTGACGTTAACTTGACAATTGTTTGTTGAGACCTGGTTTAAACCAATCGACGAGCTCAGTGCTACGTCAACTCGGCGATCGCCGAGTTGACGTCACTGCGCGTACGAGGTGGATTGGTCAGGCGTAGGAAAGACGCGGGAATTGTTTTTCGAAATGAAGGGTCTGCGCGGCGCGCAGCGCTGTAATATTCGGAAAGCGTGATCGCCGCGGTCTACTGTACGGATTAGCGAGCTTGTTTGGCGGGTGTAAAAAAAAAGTCGCAGCCTGTTTACGGGCCCTTTAAGAATTAGCAGCCATGAATTTGGATACTATTATTGGCCTTACTGATGTAGGAGAAACGTGTACACAAACATGTCCTCTGCTACAGTGGGCTCTCTGAAAGAATGATTCTTGTGTGCGGTCTCTAATTCATAGATACATTACAGGCAACATTGATCAACAATACAGCCTGAATGAAAGATAGCTAGAGTTGTGGTAAAAGTAAACACGAGATGTAATATTAAAGTACCAGTACAAAGGTACGCTCCGACATCCAGCCATGATGACAAGGAAGTGGAACGCTTCTCTGAGGATGCCGGACTCACATCAGCCCTGATGTGAGTCCGACTTCTTCCGGCTTCTTCCTGTTCCCAAAGCTCAAGATAAGCCTGAGAGGTCACTGTTTTGACGGTGTTCCTGCCATCCAATGGGCTGTCACAGAGTCTCCGAAAGGTCACGGCAGCTGCAAAGTCAGCTGCCGTGACCTCTTTGCAGGAAGCATATGCGGCGTAGGAATCGTGTTGGAAGTGTTTATAGGCACCCAAGGAAACTCTTTGGAGAATTTTAATACTATGTACCAATCGGACCATGAAATTCTTTTTACAGAACCAGTCTCATTACTTTACTGATACACCCTGTACATTCCAAATGGAGTTTTGCATTCTTATGGGCTTACCACAACCTTGAACACAACACTTGTCTACATTGACATCCCATTGACTGTGACGACTGTGGCCACACTTCTCTTGGACTGAAATGTAAAAACAACAATACTGTTATAGCTGTGTCATATGGTGCAACAGTGCTTGGCTACCTTCCGCAGTTTGCACCAAGGAGCCACTATGATGCAGCAATTAGATTTCGATCGATCTCACTCAGAAGTGACCATGAGACGCCGGTGTTAGGTTTAGGTGCATGTTAAAGAGCCCCTTACCAGGTCAGAGAATTGCAAAGGCAAAGGCATGTAGATCAGGCAGTGAGTGTGTTTGCAAATCATGGAATGGCTCTTTTCTACTGCAGAGCAAAATAGAAAAATGTGCTGGAAAGCAAAGTTAGAAAGGGAGGCAAGCTTCGTCGTGTGACCATGACATGCTCCTGGCCTTGTCACGTGGGAGCATGCAGTGGAGGTTGGGGACACCATTCAAGGCGAAGAGAAGAGCGTCTACAATGGAAGCAGCGAAACTTGCCTCCAGGCAGCATTGTAACAGGGCAGTCATATTTCTGCCAACACCTGCAGTATGAACTGGTGTGAGAAATTATTCCAGCGAAATGTTATGCCATCTTACACCTTTCTGTGTATAGCTCAGTCTCCTGGTACGCTGTGCCTCCTCGCGAGAGCATGTTCTCTTCCCTCCGTCTCCTTCCTTTCTCCCGCCGAGTACTTCCATCTCATAAATGGCACGCGTATTATCAGCAAGAAATAGCATTTTAGACTTGAATATAGCAATTGCAGGATTTCTAGTAAGAGAACACGAGTCAGACAGACAAATTATTTTTTGGGACAACATATGCCTCAAATGGTGTAAATTATTAAAATTGGATTGTAGGACAGTTTTTTCATAAGATCATGTAGTTTGTTTTTTTCGTTTCCTCTTGCAACTGTCTGACAGGTAATGATTTTTTCACTTTGAAATTTCTTCCGAATTAAACTAAACATCTTTGTTTACCATTTGTGCAGGACCTGTGGAGCTTGTGAAGACAAGAAAGCAGCGCGCAGGCCGCTGCAGCGCAGCAGCTCAGAGTGGCCGAAAGTGACAAGTCGTGCATTGCAAACCCGATGGGCGGTTGCCGTCCTGCGGCATCTACGTCGGGACTGTTGTGTGTGCCTGTGAGATCCTTGGGAGGCGACTGCTCATACCCCGAACTGCCCGATTGTGAGCTGTGCTGGTAACTCTTGCAAAGATATAAAAGTCGAGACCAGCACATTGAATGCAGAGTGTCATCTCTTGAAAGACACTCCTAAGACTTGTCGTGCTGTATCGCATCACGTATGTAGACAATAAACTGCGCTGGCATGTTCTTACTTCTGTGGTCTTTTTTTCTCTGAGCTGCTTTGTCTCTGTCACTGTGGCATGGCCTCTAATAGTACTTGCATATCCTACACTCTTCTATCATTGTACCACACTGGCCCAAAGAAAAAGTTTCAGAAAATGCCTTAGTTATTTTAGCAAACGTAGAGCTCAGTGATGTACTAAAGAATGTGCACCTTTAGGACGTAGCTGTTACGACTATAGAAATGAAAATGCTGTTAAAGAGCAGCTTCCTTGCAAACCCTTCCGTCTGACTGCCTCTGCCGTGTTGCCAATAGTTCACACTGGAAAGGTGAATGTGGTGTTCAACAGCACGGACCGAAACTGGTTCTGTTGCATAGCCTTCAGTCACCTGCAACAACTTTCCTTTTTTCTTTTGTTTATTGCCTTCATTTAATCGCACAGCACAACAGTTCCTTTAAGCCAGAAGCATTGCAAGAGAAAGGAGCAACCCATTAGCCAGTGTTAGCATGGCAGTCGTTCATCATTCCCGTGGAATTCGTGGAAAAGAGACTGTCGTATGTTTCATTGCATGCCAGTGCAGAGAGACAGGTCGCAATTAAACTCGAAGTGATGAGGCACGTAAATTATATCACATCGTGCATTGTGAGTCTGTGCCTTTTAATGCTAAATAATGCTTCCACTTGTTCTGCCGTGGTTGCAGAAAAATTGAAATGTGCTGCACTTTGGCAGCTCTAATACGTATTTTCACTCTACTGCCTCAGAGATGGCCATCAAAGCAAAGCAGCTCATTAGCAAAGAATGCCCCTGAGGCAGGCTTTCCATCCATTTATTGTACTTGGTGAAACTTAAGAGGAAAATAGCGGTTCCTTATTTTCTTTCTAGACCAGTAATGTCACCTTATTGAGGAATTAAAATGCATTGATTTCTTCGTAACATGGGCAGAATTCAGAAGTTGTAGTTTAATTTAGATGCATGTAAAACAACAAGCAAAACCGTAAGTTAATTTACGGAATAATCAAAATGGGTTTGAGTGGACCGCAGCGAATTGCAGCTTATTGCTGTCCATGAAAAATCATTGCTGCTTGCTTATTGGGGGGAAACTAATGAAGGTGGAGAACAATGCAGGACACCACTTAGAGCAACGGAACAAAACTTTTTATGTGCGAGGTTAAGAGACAAATCATGGTTCATCTGGCAGATGGCACTGGCACCAAGGGCATGTAATGCATTGGAACAGATAATCTGTTACATTTGTGAAATGCGAGCGGTCGAGGATGGCAGAAAATTATGTGGCACGATGAAATGCAGAAGTTCATAAGATGTGGCATGTGGCACATTTTGTGCCTGCAGTCTTCTTGCTAGCAGTGCTTCTTTTTGCCTTTGTTGTGGATAATTAGAATAACACTGAATCAGTCGAGGCTGATCTATGCTTCCTTGGAAACATCATTATCATTAACTTCACAACAATATATTTATTATAGGAAAGAATACTGTCGAGCCCGACTATATCGAACCCGTTTATATCAAATATCCCGTATATCGAACAATTTCTAAACACTGTAAATATACATTGAGAATATATAGCAAAAGTTACTGTTACATGCGAGCGAAAATAGCAACAACAACAACCGATATATCAAACTCCATGTGCCTCAAAAGTGCCCCAGCAAGTTGGCTTTCCCTCGCGGTGGCGGGGAAAACTGCCGGCGCCACCCTAGAAAAAGTGGTTTAGACCCGGTTGCGCACGGGCGAACACCCCCCTGCAAGAAATGATCCAGGCCCGCTCGCAGCGCTTACAGCCAATCAGAGGCCGTCGTGCTTTCTCCGAGCGCGGAGGCGGTAGAAGTGAGCGCCATTTTTTCTTTCTTTATGCTTGTGTGCCTGCTGCTGCCTGTTTTCCTCGAGTCCCTCATTCAGCGTGGTCCGTGCTGGTAGTGTTGCCTGTTGTGCTCTGTGAACTTTATTGGCGCGCTGTCGTCATGGCTTGTGCAAAGAGGCAGAATTTGCCGTTCGCTGCGAAAACTCGAAATCATAAATCGGGTCGAGCGCAGTGAAAGAAGTCCGACGTCGCCGCCGCGTACAAAATTCCAAGGAGCACCTTGAGTACTATCCTGAAGAACAAGGCAGACATCAGGGCCAAGTCGGACAAAAGGCCAGGTGCCCGTGGCGCCCCGACGTGTGCGCACTGCTGTGTACGAAGATGTTGAAGCGGCCGTTTACAAGTGGTTTGTGGACGTGCGGTCGCGAAACATCCCGGTGTCCGGCCCTATGATCGAGCAGAAAGCCAAGGACCTTGCTTTGCTGCTTGGCAGGAACGATTTCCAAGGCGGTTCAGGCTGGCTCCAACGGTTCAAAGAACGGCACGACATCGTTGGCAAAGCTGTTACAGGTGAAAGCAGAGCGGCGGACCTGTGATGCGATCTTGTACGCATTCCAAATAAACACGGAGGCGTGGCGTTACATCCAGCCGCACGCGAATGGCCCATTTGAACCGCGACAGACGTCACGGCCCTGCATTGACCAATCGCGTGCGGTCACGTGCGGCTGGATGTACTGCCACGCCTCCGTGTTTATTTTGGAACGCGTACAAGATCGCACCACTGGACAGCGTAGACAAATGGCTCGAGGAAAACTGGCGAGATATCGCAGCAAGATATCAAGCCCAAGATATCTCCAATGCGGATGAAACCGCTCTATTTTGGCAAATGTTGCCAAACAAGACACTTGCGTGTCGTGGCGACAAGACTTGCGGCGGCAAGGCAAACAAAGCTCATGTGTCCGTGCTGTTGGCAGCTAATTTAGACGGATCGAAAAAGCTTCGACCTCTGGTTATCGGGAAAAGCACGGCACTGCGGTTTTTTCGAAATGCGCTGTCGCTTCCAGTTACCTACCGAGCAAACTCAAAAGCGTTGATGACCGGGGAGCTTTTCGGCAGGTGGCTATCGTCGTGGAATGATGATTTGGTAGGCGAAAATCGCAAGGCGTGCCTGCATCGCACCACTGCAGTACGACCTTCAGCAACATCGAGCTGCGTTTTTTTCCCCCAAACACTACGTCTGTACTGCAACCACTGGTGTTATACGCGCACTGAAAGCTGGCTATCGGAAGCGCCTGGTGGAGAGGCTGCTGCAGAACCTTCGTGTCGGCAGGGAGCTTAAGATCGACTTGCTCGGAGCTCTTTCTATGTTGAGTAGATCGTGGGCAGATGTCACGAAGGAGATGATCCAGAACTGCTTTAGGCATGCTGGCTTCCGCATGCCTGGTGATGACACCCCAAATTCCGATGACGGCACTGAAGACACCGCAGGTGTTTCCGCCGAAGTTTGGAGCGAGCTGGCAGAGTTCCCGGGAGCTATCGACATTCGACGAGTTCGTCAGTGCGGACGATGATGTCGCCATCATGGCTGAGCTACAAGATGAGGGCTACGTTGCAGACGTCGTGCCGACCACGAGCCAAAGCGACAGCAATAAGGAAATTGATGATGGCCCGTTGCCTACATCCTCCGAAGTGATTAGTGCACTTGCGTTGGTCCGGCGCTATTGCGTGAATGTGGAAGGTTGCGGCCTCAGCTGCTCCGACTCATTGGACAACGCGAAGGCGTGCGTGCTGTCCAGGCAGCGAAGTCGTTGACACAGAAGAAAATGCAGGACTATTTTGTTCCAAAGTAGGGCACGCAAGTAAGCCACCATATTAATAAAGTACTTTTCTTATTGTTATGTGCCTTTGTGTCAAAATCCTATAGCGGGCCTATATCGATTATGCCATATAGGGAGCTTTCACAAGCGGCGGAGGCGCTGTGCATTGTGGGTAGTCCGCCATTTTGAAGTCATAGTCAACCAAGCCGGGAGGCGCGCGCGTGCGGCAGCTCCGAGTAAACAACACAGACGTGCCGGCGTGATCGCGCATGTTCTTATTGTGAGGAGCATCGAGCATGAACTACGAAGTCAGCGAAGACCAGAATGTATGTACGCATCCACGCTCTCCTTAAACACCGCGAGTGATACAACGAGAAAATCCAACTATCCGGAGTGGACCCGTTCACGCTGCAGGCAGCCGACTGTGAACTTGTGACCACTCGTCGATGGCTCGGACATTCGTGAATTCGTGGTCTTGCGGACGTGTTTGTTACGCGGCAGCAGCTCAAAGGAAGGGAGGCCGTTGGCGGCCACAAACTTCGTGACAAGCGGCTGGTAAGTGAGCCGCGAATGAAGCAAGTTGCTGCCGATAGCGTGATCATCATGACACAGGTAAGCTTGTAAGGACGCTTTAGATATTTATCTTTTGCATTCTTTTGTAAGGTGACAAGCCTCAAGTCGAAGTGTGGTTCCTTGGGGAAGGGTGACGGAGAAATCCTTGCCGCGCACGGCCTGAAACAGCGAGGCGTGATCCCACATCGCAGCGCTCCCCTTTTACGTGAAGTACGGCCTGCGAGCGCGCGAAGAGCGCTCGTGCACAGACGGCTCCAAGAGCTGGCTCCCTCCTGCCATGAAAACACTTGAGGTGCGGCCCGTTGCCGAAATGGGCTTGCCGTCATCGGCGATGAAGAAGTGGCGCATCGACACTGCAACAAGCCAACTTGTGCACCGCAGCCTTGACCGCGACCAGTTTCTCGGCGTACTGATTGCGGCGGAGTATCGACCTGCAGTAGCGAGCACTTATGTGTCGTCGGTGAGAAGCAGCAAAGGTGCCGATTAGCATCAGCTCTTCGAGAAAAGTGCAATAAGGTTAAGTTTTCATGAACTTTTGGCAAATATACCAAGGTTTACAGCACGCTGCAATGTGCGAGCACGCCTCGCCGTTTCGGCCATGCACGATGCAATGCGCAGCAAGGATTTCTCGCTCTGTCACCCTTCCCCAGGAACCACACTTCGACGGGAGGCTTGATGCGGGCCTGCGAATGGGTCACCTAACAAAAGAATGGAAAAGATAAACATCTAAAACGCCCTTAGAAGCTTACCTGTGTCATGACGATCCCGCTTTCGGCAGCAACTTGCTGCGTTCGCGGCTCGTTTACCGGCCGCTTGTCACGAAGTCGTGGCCGCCAACGGCCTTCCTTCCTTCGAGCTGCTGTCGCGTTACAAAACACGTCCTCAAGACCACAAATTCGCGAATGTCGGAGGCATCGATGAGCGGTCACAAATTCACATCCACTAGGCAGTCGCCTGCCTGCAACGTGAACGGGTCCACTACGGATAGTTGGATCTTCTCGTTGTATTTTATTACTCGCGGTGTTTCGGGGAGAGCGTCGATGCGTACATTCTGGTCTTCGCTGACTTCGTAGTTATTGCTCCGTACTCCTCACAAGAACAACAAGCGTGATTGCGCCGGCACGTCTGTTTGTTTACTCGGTGCTGCCGCACGCGCGCGCTTCCCGGCTCGGTTGTCTATGACTTCAAAATGGCGGACCACCCACAATGCACAGCGCTTCCGCCGCTTGTGAAAGCTCCCTATATCGAACTAATAAACGTTTTTTGGCGAGTTCGATATACCCAGGTTCGACTGTACATGTATTCACTGCCTTGTATTTTGCTTGCAGTAGGTCGTTTTGGTTGTTACAGCACTCAATGGCTGCTTCCCGATTGGACACTGTTGTGCACTTTGTTGTATTCATTAATCTGCTGGGCTCAAATGCAGTTTCGCATAAAAAAAAACGAGGACTTACCCACCATTCTTTCGGGTGAATAACAGCACATTTCCCCCAAAAAGAAACACATAAACATTTTAGTAAAGAGTTAACTGTTGTAGTAACTCATTTATCAGCAGTTGGCTTCCTGGACCACCCACAACTTCTAGCTCACTCTGCCATATCAAAAACACTATTGCATTAAGGTTGCCATGCTCAAGAGCTCCCGTCTAAATACATGGGATTGGAGAAACAGCTATTTTCAGCGGTCACTGCACCTATTTTAATGAGGCTCATTATTTGAAAGGAAGAGTTAAGATCTAATAACTGCTGGAAGTGTATTTTCAATTTGTCTCGTGTGCTTTTTTTTTTAATTTACGAAAACTATGAGAAAGAAACAACTAGCGTCAGGCTTACAAGTACTGTGCAAGCCTGCAATGAACAAATGATGTGACGATTCTGCATATTGCGTGTTATAAACAATACGTGTAAGGCGGGCAGGATATTGGTGTACATACCGCATTACAAAATGTATCATTTTAAATTGGTATTATCGCTAGCTTGGGAAACCGTTCTAAACGTTGCAACAACTTCATGCAAGAGGTGCTCCAACAGATGCTGTGGAATGTTCCTTAACAACCGGATGTCTGACTGATATATTTCAACAGATGCACCACTGTGTTTGACGAAGAGGGCTGCAGCTGTCGAAACATTTTCTAGGCCATCGAGGCATCTTACCCTCATTTATAAAACTTTTAAACCGTTATTTAGACACAGTTTATGGAACTTATAAATATTTATCTCCTGGTCACTGTTGCTCATTTGCAAATATCATGCTTCTGTTTATATACTTACAGGTGCCTTGCCGTGTTCATTAAAAAAGTCTAAGCTTTTCTTAAAATAGTTTAAATAATATAATTTTAATATTAATTAATATTTTACTTTATATCATTGACAGAATTTAACATACCCTCTCAAATAATACAAAGATTGTTTAAAGTGGTGCAGTAGTTTCATTTCATGAAGCATTTCTGTATTTTATGTGTATTTCAGTAAGAAAATTGGAGTTGGCCTTGAGCTTTCGCCCAAATTGGAGTTCTTGGGTATTTAACTCAGTGTTGTCTTAGAGGTATTGGCATTAGAGAACTAAATCATAAAGCATCAGTCATGAATGGGGAAATAGCATGTTTATAAATTTCTGGCATTTAACATTGTAATCTAGCCACATTGATACACTATGTGCACGTCTTCATATAAGAGTGTTATTTATGCTTGAAATTTGTGTTTAAACTTGGCAAGAATTAATTTCACATAGATGTATCATCTTTCTCCTTGCAAGCATGTACCAACATTAATTGTGTGCACCGAGCCAGTGACTTTTGTTGTCACACGAGCAGTGCGAAACCAGTTCAGAGATATTGAAGAGGTCACATTGCGGCATCAAAAATGGGTGCACCTCTTGACTAAAATATGAAACTTTAAAGTTAGAAACTTGGCAGATCCCACACCTTGTGGGAATCTGTTTCACGTGAAGCAATCAGCGAGCAGTTGTCTATGCTGAATTTTTTGGCTTTGATACAAGTGTTACGAGGTGGATCGACGTGTTTTTGTAAGCGTAGTAGCAGTATGCACATTGTGGCTTTACCAGGCACGTCGACTATACTGGTGTTTAAAGGGTAACTTATGATCTGACGTAACTTCAGCACTCACTTTAGAGCACAGATGTTGGTATTATTGAAACGAAGTGCACTTTATGGTGCGATGATGTAAATATAATACGGCACTTTCGTTAGCGCGTTCCTCCGGGATTGAGCAACGCTTGACTATAGCTTGCTGAAACATAGGAATACAAATGTAATGTTTATTAGACTTCTATAAAATAAGAGCCAACACTGGAACCAGAATTGACGTTAACCCGTCACGACGCCTGTATCATAGGGGTACATGTGTAATGTTTATTGCTTTGTTATAAAATTAGATAACCAGCACTGCAGCCACAATTCACGTTGCACCAACATTAACCTGCATAAGGGCTTTTTCCAAACCAGTTTCAAGATTCGATACTTTCAACACGCCCAAGCTTCGATACTAAGTCAGTTTCAAGATGTGGTGTGGCTCTGTGGTAGAATACCTGACTGCCACGCAGAATGCTTGGATTCGATTCCTGCTGGGATCCTGACTTTAATTCTTTGTAGTCGTCGTGTCAATGCTGCCAATGTCAGTTTTTCTTTACGCTCTCGCATTTAAATAATAAAGTAAAGAAGTAAAGAAAGCCCTAAAGGGAATGCAAAGAGGCAAAGCAGCTGGTGAGGATCAGGTAACATCAGACCTGTTGAAAGACGGTGAAGAGATTATGTTAGAGAAACTGGCCACCCTGTATACGAAGTGCCTCTCGACGGGGAGGATACCAGAATCTTGGAAGAATGCCAACATCATCTTGATCCATAAGAAAGGGGACGTCAAGGACCTGAAAAATTACAGGCCCATAAGCTTACTGTCCGTTGTCTACAAGCTATTTACAAATGTAATTGCTAACAGAATTAATACGACATTAGAGTTCAATCAACCAAGGGACCAGGCAGGATTTCGTACAGGATTCGCAACAATAGACCATATTCATACTATCAATCAGGTGATGGAGAAAACACTCCTAGGTCTAAATGCACATATATACCCCATAAAGTGTATGGGAAGATGACCGCCGCCGTAGCTCAGGGGTAGAGCATCGGACGCATTATTCGAAGGTCGCAGGTTCGGTCCCTGCTGGTGGCAAGTTATCTTTTCATCCGCTTTACTTTCTACACACTTTATCCTAATTACAACGAATAACATCCCCTATACTTTCTTTGGCATTATTGTCTGTTTCTCATTAACCTTGTACTTGATTGTGCCTTCAGTGTGCAGGTTCTTGGACGAAATCATCACTTCCATTACTCCAGCCTATGCCAAGTGGCTATAATATATTGGTTGGAATTGCTGTAATAAAGGTTATGATCAACAACATTTGTTGAAATTTTGCATTTACTTTTGGAAGCACAGTATAATGCATTCCATACAATATCAGTAATGAAAATGAGTTGACATTAATATGCTTGCGTTGTCTTGAGGCACAACGGATTAAGCCAATGCCATGTTGGAATAAACAGCAGTAAAGTAATTCTTTGAACTAAGAGAGCGCCAATTTTGTGGAGATGAAAAATTCTTGAACAGAGAGTGTCAGAGGAGTTGTTTCCACAAGCGGACTTGTCTTCTTCAAGGCTGCAACTTGAAGACAAGTCTGCCTGTCAAGACGTTGGCTCCAATGACACCCTAGTCAATTCGTTGCATCATGCAACAATTTTGGTTTGCAACATTTTGCAATCGAGAGTTTTCAGCGTGAAAAGTTGGGCAAGTTGGTAAGAATTCATTTTGGTCAAACTGCACGGTGGGACGGGACACGAAGAAAGAAGTGAGGCAAACAAGCGCAGTTTGTCTCGCTTCTTTCTTCGTGTCCCGTCCCACCAGGCAGTTTGACCAAAATGAAAAGTCAGAAGTTTTAGGTGTTCACTGCCAAAAGTGATAACTAAAGGAACACCTGTGTGATATGGCATCCGATTAACTTTTGGAGCTTCTCTAGTGAGCAACATTGATAGTCCAAAAAAGGGGAAGGAGGAAGCTTGAAGAGATGAAAAATTCTTGAACACGGGGGAGTCGCTTGAGTCAATGTTTAGACAAGTGGACTTGTCTTCACTTTGCACCCTTGGAGAAGACAAGTCTAAGATTAATCTGATGCCATATTACGCACACGTTTTTAGTTGTCGCTCTTGACACTGAACAGCTAAAACTTTTCATTGCAAAATGCTGACATGATGCAATGAACTGACGAGGGCAAACTCAACAACAAGTGGTTTGTATTAAAAGATAAATGTCTAACAAAAGTCTTAAAGTTCTCGCAAGAAGTCTTCTAGACTTATTATTAACGTGGCATTAGCACAGCTACAGGAGGTTTTCAAGCTGCATATGTCTAAATAACATCTGAGTTAAACTTCTCATATACTTTGCGCCTTTCCTGTCTAGGTCTTTATGAGTAGTTTTCTAGCTTTTTTTTGAGTGTCTTTGGTGCTGTGGTTAAATTAAGTGTACACCTTGGTTCGCAACCACCGGTTTTTCTAATGGGCAGAAAGGCCTGGCGGTGCAATTGGCCTCTACTTTCTGCTCTCTTCTTTTATTCCCTTTCCCCAATGATGTTTAGCCACACTCCCTTGTGGAAATAACTGCCTTTCCTCTCCTCAAACCACCACCTGCAAGGAAATTTCAATGTGGATTTCTCACACTTGATACTGGGCAAGATGGTGCATATAGCTTATGGGGAGAAATAAAACACAAAAAGCTGTGTCTCTTTCCTACGTGGATGTCTTTGTTTTTTCCAGGGTGAATTTCTCAACTGAGAAGCCTTTCTTTTTAAGAAATCCTTATGGATTTCCTTGGAGTGTTGTGCCTTTAATGGAAATGTTCCTTTAATAAAATGGCGTAAAAACAAATAATGGTACTATAATTGCTGTAAAAAACTTCCAGCAATTAACTGAAGCGAATAGATATTGAGAACTTGATGCGAAACCTCCACCTCAAAATCTTCAGTTTTATGCACACATAACAACACACGCAATTAAGAACTACAGGGGTAGGTGGGACCCTCCCCGCTCAACAATCCTGTAGCAGAACCGGCACGGTGATGCAATGCTGTTTTATTTCTCAAATCAATACTATTCTAACGTAAGTCAGAATAAGATCGAACTTGAGTGCGGCCTAGTTGAAAGCGCTTACAAAAGCTACCCGGTTCTTGGCCTATCACCCAGCGTGGGTGTGTGCCGCGGTTTCTACTACTGCTCGTCTTTTGTTAGCGGCCAAGAATTTTTAAGCCCATATACCTTCAGCAAACTAATTAATTTCTTAAGGCACCGCGTCCGATTCATGGCCGATCCCCCCGAGGTGGCCATATGTGTCTGAGATACAACAACGAGTGTCCTCCAGCGTCCGCTGTGTTGCAAGTCAACTTTCCAGGTTTTACTGGCGAACGAACAAACCAACGGACACAGCCAAAAGAGGCGCCGAGCTTAGGCAACGAAACTGCCCCTTCAGCACGTCTGGCTATGCCATTACGGTCGCTAAATGCTGACCAAGTATGTACTCGCAATTGCTTTCTTTGTTATTTTGACGCGTGCACCGCCATATTGGCAATATTGGTGAGAGAGGAGGCTCTAGCCAGGCGTTGGTAGAGGCGTGCACGCGCTGGGTTGATCTGTCGCGGCTGCAGTTCATTGGACCCATAGAGTTTCTTTGTGATTGGACCATTGGGGTTTGTGACCTTATTTGGCAAAGCACTGGGCTCGGCGGATGCGGCCACAGCCGCCATTGCCCGCACTCCTCAGACAATTGCGGCTGCGACCCACTGACCTCCACTAGCCCTAGTGGAGATCAGTGTTGTGGCCCTCGCAATGCCGTAATGCTCAACCATGGCTACATTCAACAGTCTGCAGGACGACCTCGTCCTATGTCCCTACAGCCAGCACCACAAGGTGAAGAGAGGGCGGCTCAACATACATATATCAAAATGTAGAAGAGACCTACGCCGCCGACGACTGAAGCCCTGTCCGTTCAATCCCGACCATGACGCGCCCGCCGAAGCGGAAGAGTATCGCCGGCACCTGGCTACCTGCCCTGATCGAACCACCAAGTTGCTGTGCACGGCGAGCAGGGACGACCCTCCTTATGAGGTTCCGGCGCCAGGAGGGGCGAAACCTTTCCTTCACGAGCCCGAAGAGGAGTGGGTCGTGGAACCAGGTCGGCCGATCAACCCATTCAAGCCTGCCGTCCCGCCCATCTTCCGTACAGTTACTGGACTCAAACCTGCGGAGCGGCGGCGGTACTACCAATCGCTAAGTGCGAACGGCCCTCCAGTGGTGTACGTGCCTGGCAGGTACCCGCAGACGTCATCCGTACCTACCTCCAAGCCGAGCTGCAACACACATGGCCTTGGAAAGGGGGACAGCGCGGATGAGGAAGAAAGCTGGGATGAAGCTCCGCGAATTGAACCCAGGGCAGTCCGGCCGCCAGTCTTCCAGGCTGTCCAGCCCCACAGCCACCAGGCCACTCAAGCCCAGACCAGCCATTCGGGGACCGACCAGGCTGTCCAGCCAAAGACCAGCCAGTCCTGCTTTACCCTGCAGGCCGAAGCGAGCCTTCCCTGCGGTGCCCAGGAGGCTCGGGCACAGAAGACTGGGCGTTCATGGGTTGTCCCACAGGCTGACCATGCCAAGGTCAGCCAGCCCTACAGTGCCCAGGCCATTCGTCAGCAGTCCGACCAGGCCAGCTGTGCAGGCCAGGCCACCCAGGAACAGAGTGGCCATCCATGGACCACCAAGGCTGAGACCAGCAAACCATATGCTTCCCAGGCCACCCAGCCCCTGACCGGTCGTTCGAAGCCTCTGCTGGCTGTCCAGGCCGAGGTAAGCGAGCCCTGTAGAGCCCAGGGCCCGGCCATCGATTCCCGCTCTGACTGGCAGTCCATGACCGGCGAGTACCGTGGCACCCGTGACCAGGCTCTGGTCGGCCAGCCCTATGGTGGTGTGGCCACCCACCCGACTGGCCATTCGCGGGCCGTGCAAGCCTCGGCCAACCAACCTCAGGCTGTCCAGACCTTGACCACCCAAGACCAGAATGCCCTGCCAGCACCAGAGGCAATCGATGTGGATGCCCTTGCTCGGAGGCTCATGGGGCTCGGCAGTGCTCGACAGCACTGAAGCTAGGACTGAGCCTTGCCAAAGCAGCCAGCGCAGTTCTTGAAGTCACTCGGGTGCTTCTTCTTTTCTTCTGCATTTTTCACTGTTTTCTTTTTCAGTTGTTTGTTTTGTCACATTAGAGAGAAGTCTGTCATTGCTTGTGCGTAAACCTCAATAAAGGGCTTTTTATATCCAGGAGCTAAGCAAATGTGAATTGTTTCCCTCTGAAAATATCATTTTGAACATTTTGCAGAGCCTTTTCTTTAGTTAGGACATTTCTGCTATACGATACGGTCTGCGATAGAAAATTTTCAGGGCGACTATACTGCAGTGCACCTAAGGTGGGTCAGGTCACGTACGAAGACCTCATGAGATGATGTCATAAACTCTTTATTTGTGAATACTGCTGTCTTAAAAAATTGCAGCAGGGTATTTACAGGCTTCTTTTTAAAGTGAAAATAATTGTATGAACATGGAGGTTAGTAATATTGATTACAATGATCAGCGAGGATCAAGTGAGGTTACCTTCACATGACAGTGTATTAATATGCAGTACAATAGCAAAAAAATCATTCCGATCCATAAAACTAATAAAAAATAAATACTTGGAATTCACGAAGCTGTGTTACCACCTGGTCATATCATAATTCCTAGTGAAGTACACAAGAATATTTCAAGTATAATATTGAAATGCCTGTTGATTAAATGGAAGAACTGGTTTTGCACCTCAATAACAACGTAGTGGCTTCAGTAACAGGATAAGAGTTCGGTGAACTTGACGTCCTTGTTCTCTGTAACGTACGTGATAGCGTTAGCTCATTTTGCAGAAATTTCTATGTCAGCGAAAAATTGGTGTTCATTACAAAGCTCTCCGACATAAGTAATCATAACTGTCAGCAACAGCATCAACAAGGTGTGCAGCTGCATATATTGCCTTACGGACACAGTGGGTACTTCACTGATTCCCAATGTGATAAATTATGGCACAGTGGGCACTTCGCAACTGCACTTGCAGTAGGCATGCATTCTAGGAGAGTTTCAAGCGGCCAGTGTTACGTGCACAGATGTTCCTCTCTCCGTGGCCCTGTTAATTGAGCTCGACCACTGAGAAGCAAAGCCTGGCTAGCAAATGAGAAAGTGATGCACATGTGACTGTTCTTTTCCGACACTGCAATTCTCGTGGATCGTCCAGAACAGTGCACCCGTGAAATTGCCGAGGCCTTCCGTATCAGAACGCACGTGCAGTGGTGTCTCTCGGGCTTCCATCTTGCTCACCGATCAAGGGTTCGTTCTCCTTGATAGCACGTATAGGTATCACACTATCGCGTTCTACTCTTGAACGCAATGCTCAAGCGTCCAAGTTTTTCATACATATGCTTAGTGAAAGGATTCTTACTATTGATGGATATTAAGACGTGCTTTTATTAATTTCTGCCAAGTTGCCACGACTTGGTTGCATCCAGATAAAGTAACAACTTGAACATCATGCTTAAGACAGGATACAAAATTAAGCAAGCTGGATTATGTTTATGGTTTACAGCGCAGAAAGACACGGACAAAGAGGAGACCAGACGACACGAGTGCCGTCTTTCAACTGAATGTTTATTGAAAGGCACATGAAAATAAATATACCAGCTGTAACTGAACCAAAGACGAATTCAACAGACATGTGAGTTGTGAAATTACGTGCTATCAAGCAAAACGAACTCTTGATCAGTGAGTGAGATGGAAGCCTAAGAGACGCACAACTGTGCATGCTTGCTGTCATGGAAGGCCTCAGCAATTTCACGGCTACACTGTTCTGGATGATTCATGAGAATTACAGTGTCGGGAAAGGAGGACAATCACAGGAATGGCAATGTGAGGATAAATGGGTACCCTTAAGAGAATTGGGGTGTTCCCTCAAGCATAGTGCCCAGTCTGGCCTATGCATGCATTGCCACAGGATAGTGGGACTCTGTAAGCTACACCTTTATCGAAGCAAATAAAGCATGTTTGACAGAGAACACATCCTGTTCAGGCACAGCCTCCTCGGCTTTTCTTTGGATGACCACACATATGCCACCTAGCTTGCTTTTTGAGGAAAAACCAAGTCAATATCTGTTGCCTATTTTAGATTGTGTGACACCGAGTGCAGATATGGTAAAACTGCAATCTTTTTATTTTGCTGGGAATTGGCTGTATTATTGTCACGTCCAGCTGCACCTTTCAGTTTATTGAACAAACGTTGTGACGCTGATTCTGCAGTACTAGGCAGATACCCTGCTGACAAAAGACGATGAACTTGTGCTCCGAAACTGGACTGCATGCTATGGGTGCAAGATTTACACAAAGCAGAGTGTAAGCACGACATAATCAGGCCATTTTTCACAATTTTCGAGCGCACAGAACTTGCATTGAAAAGAGGCTTGGCAGATCTGGGTGAATGAGCATGTTTGTCACGAAATGGAATAGAAAGGTCCAGAAACTGCAAAGTAGAATATTTGGACACTTTGCACATGAAACGAAGCCCATGCCTTCTGTCCTTAAAAACCTAAACTATATTTATTAAAGACCTTGGGAAGGTGTTCCGGTCACATGCCACGGTGGTCTCGTGGTTATGGTGCTCGACTGCTGACCTGCAGGTCACGGGATCGAATCCTGGCCATGGTGGCTGCATTTTCGATGGAGGCGAAAATGCTTGAGGCCCATGTACTTAGACTTAGGTGCACGTTAAAGAACTCCAGGTGGCTGAAATTTCCAGAGCCCTCCACTACGGCGTCTCTTATAATTATATCGTGGTTTTGGGATGTGAAACCCCAACAATTATTAATATTAGGTGTTCCAGTTGACGAAGACCAGATAATCATCAACATGTCGAGCCAGTTCTTTTAAGTCCAACTCCAAGTCCCTATCAACCCAGCTTAAGAAAATGTCACTCAACACAGGAGCTACCCGAGGACCAAAACAAACACCCGATTTTTGCATGTACAACAAGTCGCTGCAGGCAACAGGTTGTAAATGAAAGGACGTAAGTACAAGGAATTGTTTAGTGCACGAACAATAGTCATTTCTAAACAGTACTTCATTGTTCTCCTTTTTTTTTTACACACAGCATTAATTGGTTATGGAGAAGAGAGTAAAACAGATCCTAGGCGTCAGTGCTCAGGGCACTCCAGCCTATCGTATATTCGTCCCTCAGAAAATCAAAAACAATGTTGGAATTAGAAACTAGAAAAGGATCAACAATGGTTATAACGCCTGCAGATGCTTTTTTTTAAAAACCCGAAAGCAGTTTTGGTCGTGCCCGAAAGCGTTTTTGCCAAAAGCGCGCCCGAGGCGGTGCAAAAGAATTTCAAACTGAGGAGGGACAGTGACTGCTGCAGCAATAAAGAAGCGTGTTCACCACTCACGTCTAGTTTGAATTCGTCATCGTTCCTTGGCACTGTAACTGCTGGTATATTTGTTTTCATGAGCTTTTCAGTAAACATTCAATTGAAAGACAGCGCATCTGGTCTCCTCTTAGTCCTTACGCACTGTAAACCGTGAACATGCTTAAGAAATTCACTGCATTTCTTTCATGAATGGCGCCAGGTCATTCAAGTGGGGTCATGCTTGAGGTTACTTTTTTTTTATTTACAAAACACCTGCGTTGCCTCAAAGGCATAATCACAGGGGAGACAGTTTGAGAACAATGTGACACATTTCGGTTGTCGCATTTATGAACGTGGCAGTGTTTATATATGTTGGTGCAGGCAAGCAGGCGGAGTGAAAAATTTTAACAAATGCTTCAGAAAACGAGTTTATGAAGGCAGTTGCTGGTAACTGTGTCATGCTTGCCTGTAGCTTTGCCAGAAATTTTTTTCTGGGGGGGGGGGTTCAATTATACTTTGTGTATGTTTGTGTGTGTGTTTGCATGTGTGCGTGTATATATATGCATGCAAAATTGAAAAATTTCAGGGGGTTTGAACCACCTCACTCCACTCCTCCCCGCGGCTACGCCAGTGGTACTTTCATCCGTGTTGCCTATAAGACCTGCAGGGGTCTCTTAAGGGCTCAGAAGTTTAGTAAGCTATGTACAGGCACATTCACAGCCATTTTCAGGAAGGAATATGCTGTAAGATTGGTGATGATAAAAAATTTCCTTTGGTTGAGTGCACAATGCAGATTTATTGTTTTTGGAGTTATGTATTGCAATAGTGTCTGTTGCAGCAATGAAAAGCCTAAGTTAGTGGAAATTCTACCTACTTGTTGGCATGGGAGGCGGCTTCTTGACAGAACAACAGTCGCAGCACTTGACACAATTAGTGATTGTACTGTGTCATAAGGACTTATAATCTATTGTTTTACACCTTCACAAGCATTTTCACTAATAACTTCACGCAGCCAGTGTCAAAATAATAATTTTATTCTTTCATAAATGCACAAGTGATGCAAAGCATTTTTTAACTACGCAAGACTAAAAGGGCGCAATGTTCTTTTTTAAAATCTGCAATGGCATTATAATCGCGCAACAAATATTTCCTTCCTAAATTCTGTCGTTTGAGGTACTGTATAGCGATTACACTGTGCAAAACCAAATCGAGTCGGTTGCAGAAAACAACACACCCACGTTGTTGAGGTCGAGAAGCACAGAAAAATGATCATTTGCATAGAGGTGAACATATAAAAAAATGAATGCTCTAAATTGTAGCACTCCATAAATGTTGTTAGTGCATTTCAAAAATGAAAATATCGTGGAACCTAAACATAATGAATGTGGACAAAAAATTACCTTTTGCAAGGAAGGACGACTAGTCTTGGTAATAATTAATACACGACAACAAATATAAGTCTATAACAAATTCTTGGTTTTAATGAAGGTATTTTCATGTTGGGAGTGGCTTCTTTCAATGAAGTTTGACTGTGCTCATCTCGTCTTTTAACAGCAGAGTTGTTTAAAGCTTGGGGTAATTCCAGCATGGGGCACAAGAACAAGAAAGCGAAGATGAAGAAAGAACTGAATCTGCGTTTGCCAGGTGGACTCAGATTGCACAGGCATAGAACTGACTTCAATTTTTTTTTTTACTGACTTCCTAGTACGATAGTTTCTGATGCTTTATATAGTTACAAAGCAAAGGTACTATTTTCTTAGCATTTATCTAAGCATGGTGTCGTCTTGACATTTCAAGCTCAACGTTGGAGATAGTCTCATCGTTGATTTGTGACACACATACTCGATGATTGTGAAATTGCCTGTTATGATAATTAGATTAAGGTCATCCTCTTTTTTTTTCATTAATGACATGTTATGTCATTAATATTTTGCAATGCAAGTCATTCACTTAGGTGACGTATGATGTCATGACATGACAAGCCATTTGCACTATGTAATGCATATGTATGTTATGCATGCACATATAGCTCAATTGTTAGAGCATAGAACACATGTTATCCAAAGGTTTTAGGTTCGGTCCCTACCAGCAGCAAGCTGATTTTTCATCCACTTTAATTCCTTCCATTTATGTACTGCACTACAGTTAAGACCTACAAATAATGTCCCCCATATGCCTTCCTTAACTTCATTGTCTGTTGGTTTCATTAAGTTGTGTATAACAAAGAAAACGAGCCCTTGATCAATCCTTCTTTTGTTCATGCACATGTGTGGCATTATATCATGACATATATAATTTCTGCAATGCAAACATTGTATGCATGTATATCAGCACATGTGACATGTCTTACATGTGTTTTGTGATTATGTAGTGTTGTCATGCATGCAATATGCACGGATGTCTTGAAATGCATGACATGTCATCCAGTTGTTCATATTGTGTCATGCATGCATACTTTATGCAACGATATCATATCATGACTTTCATGTGTGAAAGAGAATGGCCACATCAATGTCATGCAAATTATGCAATCTATACGTCATGTTTGTCACATGAAATATCCTTGAACAGCGGTGTTAGTGGAGCCAGCATTTCGTCAAGTGGTCTTGTCTTTTTCAAAGCAACAACAATGCAAGGCACCAACAAATGACATGTTTGTTATATGTCATTTTTTTTATGTTGTGCGCATGTGTACACATGTCGTCCACATGATGTCCCAGTTCAAGAGGAACAACCGTGACGACATTGTGTCACTTCTGCCATCAATCTCATGACCTTAATTGGCATATGCATGTTTGTGATACATGTATGAACTGTGAGTAACTTCATTGAAAGAAAAGCAGGGGAAGATGGTCAGGCTCGGCTTGCTGTCCAGGAGAGCCAGTTTCCTGCATGTTGTGCATGAGCTGGGATCATTCTGGACATTCCCACATGACACAAGTGTGTTGGGCTCTCAGGACACCACGGTGTATCATGGTCACTGTCCAGGAATCCAGCAAGGCAATGAAATGACCACCTTGGCATCACATTTTGTCTTTTATGCCATAACGTATCTGACATGCACCTCACGTCAATAATGTGATACTATATGTCGTTAGACAAATTTAGTTGGGTGTTTGCAGAGCTGCTACTCAAACTGTCCATTCATCGACCTGTGTTGTACAATGGTGTCATTCCATATGCATGGCAGCTCCAAAGGCTTGATTCGGTCAGTGTGCCTCTGGTATTGCCAAGAAATGTTTCACGTTTAAAGAAACACCAGATACAAAACAATTTTTCTCATTTTAGTAAATTACCTACTTACAATTGCGAAAGCACAACTCCGCAACAGGTAGTTTGGTAAACAAGGAAACGCGCGCGAAAAAAAAAAAAAGGACATGCAGGTAACGCCCCGGGCCTTGAAGTTCCCGCAGCAATGATGTCACGCATTTTAATGGCGTCCATATATAATTAAGGGCCCACATTTTCTTAATCTCCAAAAATAAAGTGCAGCTTTTTGAGGATGCCAGAGGCTGCTAAATCAGAACGCGAGAAGACACTTCGCGTGATGTCATGCCGACATCCACGTACACGCAGCGATTCTGGCATAATATTTAATTATTCTTCTATGACGGCGGAATTAACGACAATAGAGTTCCAAAGAAGAATTTGTCAGCTTAAAATGATGCATTGTTTCACTTTAGTGTCCTCGGTAACGTCATGTGAAGCAAGCCACACGCAGAAACATATCAGGGGAGTTTTCAAATTGGGGCCCCGAAGCCCTTCGCGTGTGCTCGCTTTGTGTCCAGCTGTTCGAGGTCACTCGAGACCTTGGCCAAGAGCCGTCGCTTCGGTGGGTGCCGTCATGTCTGTTTCACGGGTAGAGAGGGCGCGCCCTCTCCTCGTAGGGAGAGGGCGCGGCGCCGCGTAAGAAAGTCACGCGCTGCAGCGCGTACGTGTGATCAGACCTTTCCCCAACCCAAACGCTGTTTGGGTCTCGCGCATGCGAAGTGGCCTCGACGCTATTTCTTTGGGGCCCCTATTCGAAAACTCCCTACTTTCTGCAGCAAAGGGAGAGTTGGGCTAGTTGGTTAGGGTTCATATTGAACAGCGCAAAAAACGAGACACAAAGAAGACACTACACAACACAGCGCTCGTGTTGTGTACTCTCTTCTTTGTGTCTCGTTTTTTGCGCTGTTCAACATGAATCCCTATTTTCAGCAACTGAACAAAATATGAATATAATTACACGGATCTTGAGGCCATTGTTCTGCTCATTGGATGCGGCGGAAGTGAGCATCGACGTTAAGCTTTGGGCGGCACGCGTATTTCGCAGCCACGCAGCTAGCAGAATAATAACCTTTAATAAAATTATGGGGTAATAATATCTGCATAATTGAGTTCGGAGAGCATTTTGTTAAGGTAGGGTGGCCAGATTGTCGCGGAGTATGAAACTCTACGATTTGGATAGAATGCTCAAATTTTCGAGGCTATGGCTGTGTTGACCGCTAAACTTATGTTTCTGAACATTTTTTCTTGCGTTCCGCATGAAGTTGCAGCATAGCCATTGAGATAAGTTTTCTGCTCCGATTGTGCAGGAGTTAGAACAGAAACGCCATTCGATGCTGTCGACCATGTTAAACGGATAAACACGTAACACGTGCTTCCGAAATGTCGTGCCGCGGAGACGCAAGTTTGAACGATAGCGTGAAGAAATGTGCCAGCAAACACTCGAAAGACCTTTTAAGAAGCGAAACGATCTCACGTAAGACACTTGGCCTACTCACGCGCATGACATTGCCTTGTGTAGCCGTTTCTTATGCGCCTGTCGATGGGCATTGTGTGCACAGGTGAAGACCACATTCGCTCCCTGGTCCAGTCCAGCGGACCACCGAAAACGTTTCAAGTGAGAAGCTCGGGTAAGCACGCTTTGGCACTGAAATTCTGTGGACGTCTCTGCACTGTAGTCGTTAAAGGCGTCTAGCTGCAACGAGATGGCTGCTTGGACCGGTTGGTAATACATAGTTAACGAGGAAAACCGTTGTCAGCGCACAGAACGTTTGAAAAAAAAAAAAAAATTCCGGCAGATCCCACGCATCGTGGGAATCTATTTCAAGCGAAGCACTCAGCGAGTTGCTGCTTTTGCCGCAAGTTTTTGGCTTTGAGCCAAGTGTTACGAGGTGTATCGACGTCTTTGTGTAATTTGAGTAGTTTGCATATCATGGGACTACACTTGCGTGTAAACAGTGGCGTAAATCGGGGGGGGGGGGTATACACACCTTGCAAGTGTCCCCCTTGAGATTTAGCTTTCGAGCACCATGTTTGAATTGCTTGACTGTTAAACATCTCCGTAAAACCAACTCTGAAATCAGAAGCGTTTCCAAAGAGCCGAAACTAAGCACAAAAGCTTCTTTCCATAGCTGCTGTAAGCACGAAAGACACGTATCGTGGACGAACACGGGCAAGCGCTGCTTACAACTACGATTTTAATGCGTGGTAACACCCACTATATAGGTGTAGCCACCGCAAGGAAAGCAAAGGCAGAAAAGTTAACATAAAAACAACCAAAGATCTAAAAAGACGTACTATCACAAGGCAGCGCCCACTTGTGCTAACACGTGTCAAGAGCATATGTACCAGCAAAAGACTAAGTGTTGAAAAATTTAATGCACATCACCCCAATTGCATCAGCAAATGTGGTGTCAAGGTGCACACTTATGTGATTGCACCATTCTAAAAAGTGAAGCTCCTTGATTGTGAAGGCAATCGAAGGAGCCATCCCTGCCATCCCTCTTTATCTCAGCAGCCTCAACACTCAATCTGGAGTCCCAACACAACACCACGGTGTTAACAAGAAATGGCTTACACCCGCAATTACGACAGTTTAATGGGTGTTACATACCTGCCAAGTCTCCCGGATTACCCGGGAGACTCCCGGATTTTGAACGTTTCTCCCGGTTGTAGGGTCATAAGAAAATCTCCCGGAAATCCAGTTTTGCCCCGCGCGTCCAGTGCTTTGTCTGGCCACATGAGCAAAGTTGTCTGGCCACGTCTGGTCACATCCTAAAGGTGTTATAGGTTATATCAGCCGTTAATATTTCCTAGATGATGCGTTTGTGTACACACAAATCTTGCCCGACGAAATAACTGGTAAGCAAGCGACGACAGGCCTCGCACGCGGAGTGATGTTATCGCACGTGCCCTTCGCGCGACGGTGACAGCCGGGTGGTTTCATCTCTGCTTCAACCGCGTTCGTCCCTAGCGCTAGCGCACTTTGACTCGCACGTCAAACAGACGATGCGTAAGCGTTGTTATCGGTTTGGACTCTGTACAGATCAGCGGCAACCGCAACATCCCACTGACAGTGTCCATATAATTGCTATAGCAGTACCCCCCCCCCCCCCCTGCGGTCGGCACACTTTATACGACCCCCCCCCCGCCCCCCGGTGAGTAGATCTCCTGGATTCCGCTTCTCCAAACTTGGCAGGTATGGTGTTACCACGCATTAAAATGTTAGTGGAAAGCAGCGCTTGTCCTGTGTTCTTTGTCCGTGATACATGTCTTTTGCACTTACAGAACCTACGGATGAGCACCAACTAGCCTGATCTCGGTGCTAGCTCCTTCCAGTTTCAAAAGCCACGAGCTTTCTGAAATGTTACGGGTTACTTCTGGCATGCTGCAAATGTTTTTTATACTTGGCTTTAAAATGCAAAGTAAATAAAGAGTTCCCCATTATCTAGTATTATTTATCTATGTCGACGGTTTGTTGGAAGCCATTGACGATGAAGTATGAATCCAATTGCTGGAAGAATCACCGAGAAACATAAGCATGCTTTACAAGCAAGTTATCGTGGGACGCTATATCTAACAGGTATAAGCAATGGGGACCGGAGCTAAAGAAGTGCTAGCATTTTCACTCGATTGTTTAACCCGAGTGATATATTAACCAGAAATATGCTAGAGCCCACCTACGAGCCACACTTAAAAACTAACTTCATCGATGTACCTTCCTGCTTATTGGCTGCTCAGTGTTGTTAGGTTAAGATCCCTTACCTGGTTCTAAGGCCCATGCTCACTTTTTAACGCGATAGCGTGAAAGAGCTCGTTTCATAGAAATTACGGTGTCGGTGTCGTTGGTTGTGAACGAAAAATCAGTGTTTTCCATGAGCGAAAATTTGAGATGGACGCAAATAAAGAAATAATTTTAAAATCTTCGGTTTGAGTGGGAATCGAATCTGGGACTTCTGCATGGCAAGCAGGTGTTCTACCACAGAGCCATGCCTGCGCTTGAAATTGCTTCCGAAAAAAGCACCATATGAATGTTACAAATGCGAGGAGTGCCATTAACACACGTAATATTGCGTGGCAGAAGCGTAGAATCACACCAGGCGTCAAAACATGTGAATTGTGCTACGAGTGGTTTGTTTAAAGGCCCATCAATGACAGACCTCACAAGCATCATTAATTATCGTTATCAACAACAGCATCAATGACGTATGCATCTGTGCGTACTGCGTTATGGACCCGTAATGGGTACCTCGCTAACTCGCGAAAGGATGAATTACGTCGAAGTGGGCACTTTACAACTCTACTTGCAGTAGGCATTCTATGATAGTTTGAAAGGGCCGATTTACAGGTGCACAGATGCTACTTTCCTTGCGGCACGGTGTCCACCGAGAAGCGAAGCTAGGGTAGCACTTGAGAAGCTGATGCAAACAGGGTCCAATAGACCTTTTTCAAGCACACGAGCGCCACCAGCGGGTGCGCAAGCGCTCATGGGAAATGTGTGTCCACTGCAGCAGCCGCCGTGACGAGCGCGCGGGCCTCGCGCTGTAGCTTTCCGCTTGCGCCGTGACAGGACTTCTTAGACACAGTGAGTTTGGCAAGGTGCAACATGTTACTGCGCAATTCAATCACGAACATCAGTATTTAGCTGCGACGGCCTCTCGACGATTTCCATCTGTCCCACTGTTGGACCAGTTGAGCCGCTCAGAAGCGTCACCTTTTATTTATTTATTTTATTGGCGCCAGTGCGCCTTACGGCATAAATTAAAAAAAATGCAATTCGGTTGCCTACGAAGTGCAGGAGCGGTCTATGACTCGCGGATGCATTTGGAATCAACGTCCATCGACACTGTCGACGAGTACAGTGTGAGGTTCTGATATTTAAAGAGTACACTGGAAAGGTGTAGTCGGCATTTGGGGAAATGAGATACATTTATTGCGTCGCTCGCACCATATATGTAAAGAACGACAAGTGCTTACTAAGCTTCGTTGGTGCTATAACTACAGGTTGGAATAATACTGAGCGCGAAAAAAGAAAGAAGCAGTGCAAGGAAGGAAATGCACAAACCAGCGCTCACACACAACTGAAAGCTTATTGCACGTGTGAAAAAAAGCATATATACAAAAATGGGAGTGTGTTCCGCGTGTCATAAAGAGTCACAAAAAGTCAAACAACCAAGGCACATGCTTAAAGTCGATTAATAAAGTTGAATTCCTTGTCTTGTAACGACTGAGAAGGTTGACTGACACAAAGTGTGGCGTTATTTGTGACGTTATATGACTCCGAAATTTCTAGCGTTGTCTGATTAGGTTGACGGTACAAAATTACTTGGCTTTCGAAGATGGTATTACATTTTCATGACTGACATAGCGATGCGAGATGAGACGGCTCCATTCCATGAATTTCGATGCCCGCTGAGGCACGTATTAATACATCGACCAGTCTGGCCGATGTACTTGTGGGCACAAGAAAGATAAATTTGCGGTTAACTCCTATACAATTTACGAAACAATTGGCATGCCTCTGACCGCATTTTTCTTTGCTCACCGCAGACCCCTGCAACCTTAATGCGACTAAGCTTATTTGGGGCAGCAAACACAACCTTCACCCCCACATCTCTTCCCTACGTTCGTCAGGCCACGCGACTTCTTATAAATATGTTGAATAACTGCAATATTTCTAGTTTCTTCATTATTTACGGATGGAGGACATCCGTGTTAATCTTTGCCATGCGAGCAGATTTTCGCAAACCGATACAACGATACGCAGGATATCCCGCCTCTTTGATCACTCTGCAGCTGGAAACTACTCCTCATCTTATGTGTGCAAGTTTTTTTTCCAATGCCGTGCGTAATCATGATATCACAATTCCTCGCTTAACAATATTTGAATGCGCCGATGCGAAATTAAACACCTATTTCCCTGAACGCGGGCTATACTGCCCGCCAGCATGCTCCGCAGTACTTAAAAGCATGTATCAAGAAACTGCAAATTATCAGAGCAAGGCATCTCGCAAGAGAATTCTAGTCCCATCCCTTTTTCTTTAAACACGTTTCGAATGTGCTCACTTCTTCGTACAGCGCGTGACTTGTCAATTAAAATCAATTAACCATCTGTATACCTGAACACTGCAGCACCTCTCTACAGTTTGGTTAAACCCGATCACGAGCCGCTATGGCATTAAATGCCATAGCGGTAGTGAACAACTAACATTGAAAAAATACGAATTCGGTGTTTCAGCTCACATTGCTCACGATAGCACATTTTGACTGCATGTATTGGCATGTGATAACTCGCATGCCGCTTAACTGCTACATCCGGTATACATCCGCTCGGTAATACCTACACTGACTGTATCATTTCTTTCACATTTCATGCGTAAAGATACATGCAGGTGCGTTCAGACATGTGTAGTATTTAGGATTTAATAATAGTCAACCAGCGGCGACGCGTTTTCGTTTGGTGCTCCCACGGCGCCAACGAGCAGCGAGTGACGGAACAGCCGGCGGGCTCGCCGTACACACTTTTCCCATAGTGCTTCGCGTGCCCGCAGGGGGTTCTGGGATTGCTTGAAAAAGGTCTATTGCGCTATCACATTCTACTCTTGAAGGCTCCTCCAAATCTTTTGTTTATTGTTTTCTCAAAGCACGATTTTAAGTTTTATATAATTAAAATGAAACCTATATTTGTAAAAGCAAAATAACACTTGTGATTATTCTGGATTTATGCCACTGCGTGCAATGGGTAGCTCATTTAGCTAAAACTGCTGCTTGGGCAAGTTGGTTCGTGTTTATGACAAATTTTACCTGTGCAAAAAGACTGAACACCCATGGATCGAGACACCAGGGCTGGGCAAAGATACCTTGAAATTGTATCGCGATACGATACGAGATACTCGGGCAAGAAGTATTTGAGACACAGATACAAGATACCACAACGCCGATTGTATCCGATACGATACATTCCAATTGTATCGTAAGATACTTCGATACATTCGGAAATTTGTTATTATATATAGGTATATACGGTAATACAGCACTAAACGCTGATGCACAAAAATGGTCACTTGAATGTTTATTGACTGCGACCAATTTTGTTTCATTTGAATGAAATGTCTGTTAGTATCTCTAATCTCCAAAGTGTTGTATTTCTTGCTGAAGGTATCTTTTGTTCCGAAACAACTTATTGGGGTTGCTTTAGCTGCTTACTATAACAGCTCTTTATACACTTCGCTGA
Source organism: Rhipicephalus sanguineus (assembly GCF_013339695.2). Taxonomy (NCBI): domain Eukaryota; kingdom Metazoa; phylum Arthropoda; class Arachnida; order Ixodida; family Ixodidae; genus Rhipicephalus; species Rhipicephalus sanguineus. The sequence continues at coordinate 175,217,696 of NC_051181.1, read as the reverse complement.
TAACGGTTTTTGCTTGCCGCTTTTGTAATTGGGTGGAGTCGATGCTCTCCTTGCCAACCAGCTAGCGGGCTGCCATCTTCTGCGCAATGGTGCAAATACCGTTGTTAAGTTCTACCTTGCCCGTAAACGTATCACGGTTTTCGCAATACCCGATCACCGGACAAGTATACATCAGCGAGAACGCTGGTAGCGACATTCTTTGCGACGCATCTTGTTTGCGTAGATGACATAAAACTGCAATTACTTCTATATTCTACTTATCTGCTGGCGTAAAGCGTTAGTTAGCGACGTACTCAGTGATGCGCGATCCTCTAACAACTTTTCTTTTATGAGAGAACATCTGCAGTCCAGAAAACATGTCAGACGATATGTAATAATACAATACAATACATCTTTATTTCCAGAAATACAGTAAAACCTCGGTGATACGAATCTCGCGGGGTTACTAAAAATGTTCGTATCATCCGAAATTCGTATCACCAGAAAACATGAAAAATTAGTATGCAACAAAAGAAAGTTGGCATACGTTTTGATTTAGTGCTTCCCAGGGCCGCACCGACGTCGTGAACAGCTCGAAATGATTGCCAGTACAGTTTTTAGACGTCAACGATCATACTTGTACTTGTAAATATACGGTGCATGCGTGCGTGTGTAATCAATGAACCAGATGTGTTGTGACCCATGACCGCTAGTAGCCCCTTCCTAATATTACTAGCTTTTCTGCATGAAATCAGAGTACTTTACACACGATAGATGAAGGCCAGGAAATTTTGTAGCTGTTACCGTCTTATAGAGATGGTGATGGGGGTGTTTTTGGGAGATTTGGGGCGGTGCCCGCACAATCGGGAGGTTTGCTCAAAATCCGGGAGTCTCCCGTGCAAATCGGAAAGTTGGCATGTGTGCGCATACGTTGCGAAGTCCAGCTCCTTCGCCAAGACCGTCCGCTTCGTCTCTTGGGGTCTTCGTCCACCTTTCGTTGGGCTTCATGATGGACCCGCAGCCCAAGTTTGAGTCTTGTTTCATAGAAAGTCTGATTGGCGAGGACATGGCTTGCATTGACGAGGCGGGGACGTGGTAACACAGTGCAAATAGGCTGCTGCCTCTAGCACTGCAGCACGTGTCAACGCGTTGGGAAAAAAGAAAGAAACGCGACGTCAATGCCATCTGTAATCTAAAGGCGAAGCCGCATAAAGGCTTCCAAGGTTCGCGCGCACAATCTCGGAGGCAACGACGCACCGTTGATGGTCGCGCACGCAGTGCGCATGCCCGCACCCGCGACGACTGCTGCGTCTTCCGCAACAGCGCGGGCAGCACCTGTTCGTACCTGTGCGATAGCGTACATTCGTATCAAACATCGCGGGGTGAAAATCTGTTCGCAACAACCATACTTCAACACATTGCAGGCTAATGGGCCTTGGCTGGGACCACAGAAAAATTCGTGTCACCCTGAAATTCGTACGAGCCGTGATCGTATCACCGAGGTTTTACTGTACATACATTCTGGGGGATACCATTAGCTAAAAGCTGTTTAATAACAGCTTGACTGGGCCGATGGTCTGTTACAAGGCATACATGGCGGTTGCACGAAAAAATAGTAACATTGTTAGAAACTCAAAGCAAATAAATGTTTACACAAATGCACAAAACAAGATATAACTAATATAAAGAAATAATGAAAACATAACACATAAGAGGAAAGGGATATATGCTAGGGTTACAAAAAACCATACGTAAGTGGCTCTGATTAAAGAACACTAAGAAAACAATCAATCGTCACATGTTAACAAAAAGTATTTGAAGTTCCTTTGGTGAGCTACACTTTACACCTTGATATTTATTTAAAATGTGTGGCAGATTATACTGTAATGATTGTAGGCTATATTTATTATGAAACCATGGAACATACCATATATCACTATTTCTGGTATTGGCCAGCAACCGCATCATAATAGTAATATCTGGGGTTTAACGTACCAAAACCAAGATATCATGAGAAAACCACGATATGATAATGACAGACATAGTGGAAATTTCCACTATGGCAGAAATTTCAGCCATATGGTGTTATAAAACTTAAATATAAGCACACGTATGAATGAGACGTTTCGAACGTAACATACATGTAGCAAGTGCTGTATTGTGTACGTGCATTTTTTTTTTTCGATGGCGGCGGACCAGTCATGACATATGTCATAAAAAAAATTGCGCTGGCTTAGCTCGGCTATGCCAGGATATACATAGCGTTAGCAAAGGCTCAGCTGATCATTCTTAGCTTTCCAGATTGTCTAGGATTATTAGCCTTCTTTTGTTCATTCTTCGTACGCTGAAGCGCTAATTGCCAGGCAACTACTTCGGGATCCGATGAGATAAGCTTCTCGGCTCTTCTGCGCCGTTGAGCAGCATTTGCGCTCTCCTTCTCCATGCCGTTACCCACCTGCAAACGCCAGTCAGAGGCGCTATCAAGCGGCTCCACCACAGTGTCAGATGGCGACTGCACAGCACAGGCGAATAGCTGCACGCGCGCTGGCACCAATACGTCTGCCAAGACTACGACGTCACTCCTCTGGAAAGAGCAGACCGGCAGCGGCGAGTCGCGCGCGGTGGTAGCAGAGTCTGCGCGCGCGTCGGCGCCAGTTTGTCTGCCGCGGCTACGATGCCACTCCTCCCGAGCGCGCAGACAAGCAGCGGCGAGCCGTGCGCAGCGGTAGCGGAGAGCGCGTGAGATGCCGGCTCCGGTGAGCCAGCTGTGTGACATCGCTGATCCTCGTGCATGCATAGCACGGCTCATGAGGATCCACGTGAAATCGGCTCGGCTAGGCAAGCTAATGCTACAAAAATTCGATGGTACTATTGATAGTATAAAATCAACAGCGCGGACTCATTGCAGAATAAACTTGATTCCCCGTGCGCGCGGTACATAGTGGAGCCGGAGGAGCAGGCTGAAGTGCAAGAAAGTTGACATGATTGTGTTCTTCACGAGAGTGCTTTGCTGACACATGATCATAAAGTCAAACTGTTGAGCTGTAGCGGAAAGGAAGCCTTTACATGTGGTGGGACTGGGCGGCTTCAAATTGATATTGCATTTTATGATTTCAAAATAAAAAAATATCATGAAGTTAATTGTAAGGTGTAACTGGTTGCTTTCGGATACGAATTTATTGATGGATATATTCCGCCATTTTCACTGCGGAAATAATTAATTCCCTCTGCTGAAAATTGCTCATAAATTAAGCGAAGCTGGTAGTAGGCTATTGCAAATATTTTGGCAATATGGCCGGCCAGCAACCGCATCATTATTCACACCACTATCGATAGTATTGTCACGTGGTTGTGATTGTGAAGAATGCTCACAGCGAAAATATTACGGCGAAGAAAACATTACGGCGTGGTCTGCGTCAAACGTTGCTAACAGTCTTTGTGGGTGAAACTCGAATACGTCAAACAAAGCAATAGACACGCGTGGCAGTAATATCGCTATAGTAATATTACCGATGGTAATATTACTTGCACTATCGATAGTTTGTTGATAGTAACACTATCGATAGTTTGTTTACGCTATCGATAGTTCCAAAAAAGCTATCGATACTATCGATAGTCAATTTACCGATAGTTCTGCATCACTAGTAAGCAGACAAGCACCATAACCACTAGACCACCGTGGCGGGTAAACCCTAATACCCATGACAATTAGGCACTTAAGATAAGACCACAGAAAAATCAGTGCCTATATAAAATAGCGTAAACCGACTCGTCGAGACGCTCATTAGAAAAACGCAGCATTTTGTATAACACTGTTTCTCCAATCCCTTTTCTAACATCTCCGAGATGGCTCCTAATGATTTACATTATTATCATGAAAACTCAACTTCGCTATTTTACTAAGCAGTAAGCAGCATTTTTGTTACTGTATGCTCCAAGCACGCGCAGATTATTATATATTTGTTCTCAACGTCGCCTTGACATAAAACTAAACTTAAGTAGAATATAAGTCTGTAAACAGTGGCAGAAATAATGCAGACAGCTAAAAGTAAGAATAAAGCAGATGTTGCCAGCACGTTAAAGACATATCGCCGTAAGCAGACCCGAAAAAGCAACACAGAGACATAAGTAATGTATGGGATCAAGAACGACAGCTTAGAAAGAACTTGTGCTAACAATCCTTTTATGATTTTGAAAACTCATTGAATAAAAGAAAAGGAGACGTATGCCAAGATAGCTTATGTTAAGTGAATGCTTGTTCTGTTAAATCCAGCATCGGTACCGGTGGTGCTACAGGTGTTACAATCTTCTTTACATATAAGTCAATCTCATTCCATGTAAGTCAAACGTGCATCAACGAAGTCCTTCGAATGGCCAATGTGTGAAAGCCACAAGACGCAAAGCAACCCCTTTTCTTGCATTCTTCAAACTTTGTAACGACGCACAACGCAAGAGAAACTTCGATAAGGACACTACAGTGGCATCAGAATTTGTGCAAAAGACCCCGCACGCACTGGAGTACGTGGCATAGGATAGTAGCTAAGAGCCAAGTGCCATAGCACTAACACAACTAAAAGAAAAAGAAAAAAGAAACCGTGAAAACAAAATGTCGTCTGGGCGTAGACGTTCGCGCATTTGTCGAGACAACGCGAGCGCCACTACATGACTCTGCTCCCTCAATAGGGACGCTCAGAGCTCATCATCTGTCCTCGCTGGAAAACTCTGGCGGAAAGATAAAATAATGTCATTGTCTAGTTTAATCTGGTGGCTTAGTGGGAACAGTATCAGCTTGAGAAGCGGAGTTCAACCAATGTTCATTGTTTTGAACCGCGGTTGCGATCGCAGTATTTTGTATTTTAAAATACACGATACATTCTTCAATGTATCGGAAATACAGATACGGATACACGCCTCGCGAGACGTATCGCGATACAGATACAAGATACCCAAAAAGTATCTAAGATAGTATCGAAGATACATGTATCTGCAGTACTGCCCAGCACTGCGAGACACGCACACATTGCTCATTGTTTGACGTCAATGAGTAATGCTAGAATATTGCTCATTGAGTCATGGGAGTGCATATGTAAGCCTTATTGCATTGTTGCACAGCAGATAGCCAACGCTGCGACCACAATTAACACCTCGCAAAATAGGTACGGTGTATGTGCGAGCTAGTATGTTTTCCAAGCCTTGACAAGCAAACTGTTTATTCCATTCAGCACTCGGCTTCTTTCGTTTGTCCCCCTCTCACCATAGAGCTTACTATGAGGCGTGATGGCAAAAGGGAATGGCTAGCCGGTGTTGCACGGTCTGAAGTGAGTAGCAGTGCATGCGACACGGACGACACGAGCACAGAGTGTTGTCATCCAACGGTACTTTTTTAAAGGAGTACTTACACAAAGGCTAGATAACTTGTGGGATAGATTTTTTTTTGGACAAATACTCATCATCTGCGAAATATCAATGGATAATATAGCCTAGAATATATTTAAAATCGTGTTTAAAGTGTGCGTCGCGCCACTCCACGTGAAACACACCTTTGGTTTTCGTGTAAACAACCAACCACCACCTGCGTCACGAGTTTGTCTTGGCTGCCACAATTCTTGTGGGCGAACTCTCCTGGCAGACCTTTTCAACGGAAAGAAGGGGCGGGCTTGCACGGGAGTACAAAGGCCGATGTCCTTGCCTCGGCAGTGCATTTTTTGGGAGGGTCGCGCATATTTACAACGTCTCGGAGGACATTATAGCAGCACCCAGGAAGTCTTTGTTGAAAAGAGTTGTCAACACGGTGTTCATGTGCACGTGGTTGTGTGTGCTCACGTAGCCAGCTATGTTTACATGAAAAACCACTCTGGGTCCCGCCCCTCTTGGTGCTCTCTGATTTTAGCAAAGCGTCTGTGCATGTAAGACAAGCATCCCCAGGACAACTGATGTTAGGCAACCGTTGTATATATTTATTCACTATCTGTACCACATGGCTTCTGGCAGAAGGTCTTTTCAGTATTTGTCTGCTGCATTAAAATTGCCAAGCTGTAATGAATGTTACGAAAGGGATGATCGACAACCACCCATGCACATGTGACATGAAGCCACAAAGAAATTTATAAGGATTATTCGTAAAGAAAAGCTCCTTAATCGAAAAAAAATTTGTCCTAGCTCGGGGACCAAACCTGGAACCAACGCCTTGTACAGGGCACCCTGTACTTTTTGTGCATATTAAACATTCTCAGATTTTCGTAATCTCATATATTGGTTGAGTTTCTGCGCACTTGAAATAGCTGCTGGAGTGCGAGGTTGCTGGCTATTTCAGCATTTCTAGTTGTGCAGGCAGGCTACTCTGGCTGACACACTCCGTCTGCACGAGGAGGTTTCTGGCACTCGGGGTGTAGGATCTGGATGTTGAGCCTTTGGGTGCAAAAGGAAGCATGCACTCGGTCATTTTTTTTCCATTTTCCCAACGTGGGGCTCCTTATCATCCCTCAGTAAGTGCTTCAGTGAGGCTTTTAAGGAAGAGTTTGGGCAGTCATGTTTTAAGAAGTCTCTTGGCTCACATGCCAAAGCCACCTTTTATCTGATGAAGGCCACAGTGGGCCAACTACAAGGAAGGAAAGAGATAACTAAATATAGAAGCTACGCACGGTGTAGTGAGTTTAAAGGTCTTCTTATCTTCTAGCCCTGGCACAGGCAAGGTCTTTCCTTCCGAAGCTGGCCGAGGCCGAAAGGACGAGGCTGGCTGCCGGTTGTGACGATGGTGCAAACATTGAGGCAGAAGATGCCACCGGCGAAGGACCGTTCATTGAAATGGTGAGCGCTGGTTTTGGCCATTTTTGAGTACTCTCAAGTCGCTTTTGTTGATTGACACAAGTGACTGAAGGGTTGGGCTCAGGGGGTGCTTGAAAATTAAGGTTCCTCAAAATTGAAAAGTTCAATTTTTCTGGCCCTTGCACTGCTGTAATTTATTATGAATGGGCTCAGTAACACTTTATAAATTTTCTTGGGAATTGCTATTCGTGGGCATCACTTTATGAATGTGTTAAGTATGTATGGGGTTACTTTAGTACACACTGGTGGAAATAGTAAAGCAATGTGTTGCTCACATTGATTTGCCATTCATGGCAAACCTGTGTTACAGTTTTTCTGTTTTTAGTCGATAGTGTGACTGCCTGCTTGCATCAATTTCTCTTGAGGTACACTATACTGGGTTGAAAAATTTGGGAGCCGATGTTTCAACAAGCAGCCTTGTCTTCTTCAAGGCTGCAACTGCTTTCCTTAGCGCTTGTGTGTATAGCTGCGAAAGTGGGGGTGGGACCACCGTGGAAAATTGGGTGAGTTCAAAGGAAAGAGGAATAGTCCGTGAAAGAGAAAGCGAAGGCAGGTAAGGGGGAGACGTTTCGCTGAATTATGGTTGTCAGAAGGAAGCACCACTTGACCATGATAATCTCACGGGGATGTTATTGTCCGTGAAATTATCATGGTCAAGTGTTATCATCAACGCAGTGAGTATATTTGGAGGCACACAAAGAAGAGTAAGAATGTGCCAAGAAAAATGAAAAGACGAGCGCACTTGTTTTGGAGCTTGCAGTGGGAAAAAAGTGGAATTCTTAAGAAACATCTCGGAGAATCTGCTGACAGGTTGTGTGAAGGTACCGAAGTGGACGGTGACATAACTCGATTAGGCGAGGCAAACTGCTTATGAAGGACAGCCGGAAAACGAAATACTGAGGTAGTGACTGTGGCGATGAAAATGCCAGCTGGTAAGAAAGAGATTCGAGGATTCATAAAATACATGCAAAATACGTGAGTAGAGTTCCTTTTGCCTCTCCTTCAATTTTGGCCTTCAGAAATTTTGAAATCCTTGAATAGTCCTCGAGCTTTAACGCAAATATTCTGTACAAACCCTGACACAGAAAGTCACTGAGCCAACTGGAAATGCCATAGCAGGGGTTAGATATGATTGCATTGGATCTGTTACATTTTGTTGGTAGTGGAACCTCTTGAGTTAAACAGCGCATGCAGAAAGAAAAGTCTTACTTTAAAGCTGAAGAAAATGTGGATGCCACGGCTCCTGAATACAGGGTGCAAATCACCTGCAGAACATTGCTTTGTCATCCACTTTCTTCTCTGATTCACTTATTAAGTTTGATATTTCAATGAAAAATTAAGATTTAGTTTTCCCTAAGCTTCTCGGACTTCATCGTCTTGTCTTTATTTGTAGCTAAAAAGACATTGACGAGCATTCCACGGTAGTCTCACTCGGCAGCAGTAATTAATCCGAATGAATCTAAAATAAGTATGAGAGTAGGGTGGTCGTCGTTTGCTGCAGAACCTCGCCTTCGCCGGTCCAGTGTCAAGCAGCGAGAGCTCCTCGGACTCTGAGAGTCCAGAGTCCGACTACGAAGCGGAGGAAGCCAGCCCGACCGTCCGAGTGAGGCCCTCTCGGAGAGGCACGACCGGCGGCTCGGCCCTCATCAAGGAACTTCCACAGGTGGACGGTCAGGCCGATGATTCGTGAATGTTCGTCTTGACATTTTCTGTCTCGAGTGACATGCGCCATAATGCAGCAAGCTTGCATACTGCATTGTGTAGGTGCCCACTTCTGGTGCGCATGTTTAGACAATTGCACTAACTTGTGCACTGCAAACTCTGAGCAAAAATCTGGGAAGAAAAGAGTGTTTGTCACAATTTTCTGCATGATTGACCGCACCTCAAACTTGCGCTGTGAAAACTGCCACCCTTCTTTAAACATTAGTACAGTTCAGTGTCAGCAGTTTTGAACTGTGGCTGCGACCATATATTAGTTTGTACAGCCATACGATGGATGGTGGTTACCGTTCGTGTCTATAAGGCTTCAACCTTTAGACATTGTGAACCATCAAATGTGTAAACTCATAAGAAATACTTTGTGGTGGAGAACATTTTCATTTTTATCTGTTAGAGCTGCATCCCATGATTTTTGATAAATTACTTTCATGCAAAACAGGGGCACGAATATCACGATGAGCTGTAAGTGATAGTTGTCATTCATTCTAAAAAGACAGGGCGTGCAAACACGGACACAAGAAATAAGTCAGGACACCACAGTTTGTGGTGTCCTACTTCTTTCTTGTGTCCTGTGTTTGCATGCCCTGTCTTTTTAAAATGAATACTTACCAACTAGCTCAGCTCTCTGTTATTCAAAGTTGTCATTTAATTACATTTGTGCCCTATCATGCATAAAGCTGGCCTCTTTGGTGCCTCACTCTATAAGACATTTTAGATATCTTTTAGTGCAGATGTAATGGACTGATTGGCCTCCACTTATTCTGTCCAGTCATGCTAGTTTTCACTTGACTGCTGTGGCTGTTGCAGTAAAGCCAGGATTAATGGGTGTGTCTGGATACGCTGTTGGCTTGATGTTAAAAGGGAAAGATGGTTGAACTGAAATAGTGAGTAATGCTTCTGCAATATGAAGGAAGCTATTAGTGCGAGAAAAGGCTTGTAAAGCCATTAGAGATGTGACAACAGGTGCTCCATCCCGCAAGTTTCTCGCAATAAGCTATGATGTCGCATATTTTGCTTGAATCTAGTTGATTGTTTATGGGCAAAGAGTTATTGCATTATAACAGTGCCAAAGATTAAATTTAGTGAGTGTGAAGAAGTGACGAGACAAACACTTCTGAGGTTGGGCTAGCGTGAAGAGAGAGAGCACTGCTAAGCATAGGAAGTTGCCCCATCATGTTACAATGTTGTCGCACAGAAAATATCGATTCCTTTCACCGTACACGATGTCAGAACATGTGCCTAGTTTCTGTGAATAAGTAGGAATATACTTTCTATTTGGTTTGCTGTGTGAAACCACTTCAGTGCTGTTAAGAACTTCTTCACTTCTGGACCACCTGTGTGACTGCCTGTGCATCATTTATTTTACACCTACTTCAGAGAGACTCAGAGATGTGCAGTGCGAGTGGACACCTGATAGTATTATGAGATTGCATTGTCCAAGATATTCAGTGTGGGTACATCAGTGCACTGATACTAGTGATATCTGCAAAGTGCAAAGATGTATTTCTAAATAGTGCAAATACATCATAGCAATTCATGTTTTTGTGTCAACCTGGAAAAGCAGTAAGCTGTGTCAAAGGTAGCCGCTCATAGGTGTCGTCAGAAGTTTTCTTGTTGTGTCATCATGATGGAGTAAGCATGTGTTTATATACGTACCGCAATTACATCATTCTAATGCGCAGCCACTTTTTGTGACTTCAGAGTATGAAAATAGAAGTGCACCTGCCTCTGATGGTCATCTGATTTTTACTAGAAAACTGTGGCATGCACCACAGTGGGATGAAAGTTAGATGACTACAATTTACATTCGTAGAACGGAACATTTATACTGCTGGCCTCTCTTATCCAGTTTCTGCTGACTTTAAAATCTTTGGAATAGACCTTGATCGCATGCTAGTTCAGGAGTCCTTGCCTTCAGTAGTTTGGTCTTCAGTGGCATGCCATTTGCATGGCACTGCTTCACAAAGTCTGCAGAGTTGTCTTCCAAGTCCAGATACGTTCCCTGGTTGACGTGTAGCTAAACATCTCCTCCCTTTGTTTGTGCCATTCATGAACTCGAGTGTCGGGCATGCAAAAAAGATGTGATGCAGCCCTCTGCAACTATGTTCAATGCCCAAAATACCCTGTTTACATGATTGTAAGTTGACTCGAATCTAGTTTGACCTCCCCAAAAATCGCAAGGCAGAAAAAAGAAGAAAGAAAACAAGAAATAAAAACAGTGCGAGCGTATTTCATTAAGGAAGCTTGTTTACGTAGTATCTGGATCGACTACACCTGTTTGCTCATCATTGTCAAGCCAGCTTTCTTCGTGAACTTCAGTGCCCAGGCTCTGCTGGCCTTGAAGTTCGCCCTCAGCATTCCTGTTTCCTGTGTGAAGATGCAGGCTTCTTGCATGACGATTTCACGTACCACCAGGAGAAACTGATTGCATAGTTCGTTTACGTGTGCTGCAAGCAACGGAAAGTGTCTAGAGTTCTGCCCTCGAGAAACCTGGCGCTTGGCGTCACAACTGAAAGTTTGGTCACAGTGCAATTCGCTGCTGCCGCAGCACCCGTTGAAAAACTCCCAATTTGCTTCCCGCTGCGCACTTGTTAGTTTTTTCGGCATGGAGAATTCTTTGGCAGCCCTCTTGAACGCTGCTGTGATTGAGCATCGAAATTTTTTTGGCCCGGGGCTCTCGTGACGATTAAGCATGATGATCGAGCACACGTGCAGCCCGATGGGGCCGGCGGCACCGGTAAATCTTCGCATGGCTGCCTGGCTAGTGGTCGTTCCCACACTGTAGATTACAAAACATTGGCCGACTCCAGCAGGCGTCAGTAACCAAAGCCACCCGAAGCACGCTGTCGCTCGTGGGGACAGTCGAGGGCGAGAAAGTGGAGGGCAGGGAGGGCCGAGGTGCGTAGGTTACGTAGATTTCAGTTCCCGCCCACTTGCCAAACGCGGTTGTCATAAAAAAAAATGCGTCTAAAACAGATTTTCCATGAATTACCACTGCCCCTGGAACAAATCGGACTCTGAGCCTCTGTTCGTTGTCAGGAGTGCTGCTCCTGATTGGAATAGCGGCTCATCCATTAACGAGCGACATCTCAAAAAGGGCGTGCCGGACTCTTATGGGAGTGCCGATCATTGATGGAAGAGCCGCTCTTCCAATCAGCAGTGGCACTCCTGGCTGCTAAAAGTAGCTTTATGAAAGTTGAAAAATTTCTTCAAAACAAATGCGTGAAGTCAGAGTTTCCTACAATTGCATAGAGGGAACTCTAGCGCTGCGATCGTTGAGCCACCATGGGAATGATGGGCAGTACACGGATTTGCCTAATCTTCGTGCTTACAGCTTCGAGCGCACTTGTGGCTTTTCTTATTGCTGTGCTTTGGCGTTCATTTCGAATAAAAGAATAGACCATTGTGAACTTCGTGACCAGATTTGTATTGGTGAGCCTAAAAAGGTTAAAGTGGTGAAGTTGAACGGCTGACTTTTGCTGAACTTCGTTTTGCGATAAAGCGGATGCAGGCGACACGGAGCCAAACGGAGCTGAAACGAACGAAGTCTAGACAAATCCGTGTACTACCCATCATTCCCATGCTGGCTGAAGAGCCATGCGTTGTAGCTCCCATAGACACTAGAGCCAGAGTTCCCTCGAGTAAGTATTGTAGGAAACTCTATGCGTGGGAATAATTATTGTACTTTCTTGCGTGTAACCCACGTAAGAAATACAGTAGACTCTCATTAAACGGAACCTCAAGGGACCAAGAAAATGTGTTCCATTTAACAGGAGTTCCCTTTACTGAGAGATGAGCAGTTGGTGCAGAATACAAGTACGAAACCAATAATATCTGAGATAGTTGTTCCATTTAAGCAGCAGTTCCATTTAAGAGATTTCCGTTTACTGAGAGTCTACTGTACAGAAAATGTGGAGCTTAAGTCAAGACAGCTGTTACTTTAGTTATTCCAGTGCTACTTTTTGCAAAGATGGGACTGTGGTGTTCTAGAAGGGGGGGTAGTGGGGTAAGGGAGAGCCCACGGATGTGGCATCTCATGTCGACACTGCGAGGTGGTGCCACTAGAGCATAGGGTGTATGGAACGTGAAACGTGGAGCACTTGCAATGGCATGAAAGCCTTGTGCACTTGGCCTTGCACCGAAAAAGAAAAGTGTGCAGCATGTCTGAAATTAAGACAAGGCACAGAGAGAGGCGGACGTTCTGTAAGCTTGCGTGAAGATAAAGCCGTCCCGACAAATGCAGACAAATGGCTCCACGACGATGTAGCTGATTTCGAAACTGAAAGCTTACAAGTACTGTAAATGAGGTAAAGATATCAATGGGTAATTTGGTTCATTCATTAGCTATTAGCAATTTTCATTCACATCAGCACGTTATCACATTCACAAGTTCAAGTCAGCTAAACAATTGTGGCACATGTAGCTAACACATTTGGAACAGAGGCCCGATATGATTAGGTTTTATTTCATTAAGTGCACTTTTGTTTATGGAAAGTACATATCCGCTGAAAGCTAGGGAGTTAATAATTCCTGTGGCGATGCACACACTATTATGTGGTTGGAGTGGTTACCAGGGAGAGCGAAATTTCGTAACACAGATACAGAAAAGAGATTTCTTGGTAGTCACAAACAACTCTTTATTGGTACAAAAGACGGGCAGCCTCCCCATCATCAAAGTTCATGGCTGCTACAAGAGAGGCACTATGAGCAGCGGCTTACCTTTGCGTGCAATTTCTTTGTACGCCGTACCAGTCGCGATTGGTTGAGCCTTTTTACATGGAAGTGCAGCCTGGCCAGCACATAGAACTTGGTCAACTCTGTTGTGAGTGCATCTGAGTGCCGGGTGCAAAGATCATGCCGCGAAGATTGTCTTCACTATGGCGATGCAAGTCACTTGGGGAATCAGTCTTCATCGCTGTCGGACAACTCCTCGTCGCTGTCAACAGCCCAAAGCTTTTCATCCTCGGTGCCGTCCAAGGCATTCACTATACCGCACTTCTTGAAGGCCTTGATAACCATGGCAGACAATATCGTGCACCATGCATCCTTCACCCATCCGGTGAAGTCTTCTGGCGATGAACGCTTCATTCTGTTGCTGGGCATGAATTCGTGTCTGCCATTAATGAGCCAGTCGGCGTAGAGCGCCCGAATCTTGTTTTTCACCAGCTTGTTTGGGCTGAGCACTTGGTGCTGGTGAAACAGTACGTGCAGCGACAGTCAACCCAACTTTCAAAACATGCTCAAACAATCCTGCAGAACAGAGCGCGTGATAGTATTGTCAGCGTCATTCACAAAGGCTTTCTTTCAAAATGCCTGCACACGCTGCATTGAGACGAACATTAGGATGAACATATTTGTGTGTCTTTTCTTTAGTTCTGTGGGGAAGACTCAATAAACAGCTTCAAAATACGAGAGTAACGATTTTTATATGAATGTTTAGAAAGCCGGCTAAGGAACACAAATAGCAAGAGGCACGGGTAATGAGTCAAACTGTGTCGCAGCTTCAGCACTTTTCGAGAGAGAGGCTTGTTCTCTAAGATACTCACAGCAGCGTTTCTGTCAGTCGCACCGAGTGCATAAATACTGAGCATTGGCTTTATGAACTTCTTCGAACTGAGCTCGAAGAGCTGCGTCCGGTTGTTGACGTCTGCGTTCCCACAACTCAGAATTTGAAGTAGTGCAAGTACGACAGTGCGCTTCACACAAACCTCAAGGGGCTTTGTGATGCATCTTCTGTGCGCCAACACGCAGTCTAGAAACTTCCTGAGCTCTACTAAAAGCTTTAAGGGTTCTTGGCTTGGATATAGCAGTCCACCACAGTACAGGTGAGCGATAAACCCAAGTAGGGGCGTGTTGGCTTTGGGCCCTTGCAGCAGTGCGATACAATTTGGACAGGAGATACTCTCGTTCGCAGTTCAAACAATAAACCCTCCCACCATTGTCACGATTGCAACATCGGGATTTGAAGGGCATGATCCTTCTGAAAGGCAGTGGTCCTTTAATGTCATAACTGCCACATCCAAGATCTTGTCAGCCACACCCGGGTTAGTGGCAGGGCTTTGTTGAGAAGGGAGGAGCTGTCTCGATGCACAAATGACTCGGAGCTTTGAACGTTGCTCTCCTTGGAGGCTGCAACGATGCCGGTTTTCAACATTTTCTCTAGACCACTCACGGCACTCTTCACGTCCAGCATGTCGTCGCATCCGGAACTTTGTTGTAAAAAGTCAAACAGTGACTCAATTGGATCACTTGACATCTTGTGCATGAGCACAAACTTAAAATGCTTCACGGTGAGCAAATGGCGTATGCAACGCACGTTTAATTTAGTCGCGAAGACAAAGGCACGACACATCTCTTTACTGGAAACGTTTCCTGCTGAGCTTTCATTCTTTAAGTCTTCAGTGTACCCGAGGAAGACAGCATCCAACCATTCAAGCCTCGGATCTTTGACGTCTGTGAACGGACGAGCATCTTCTTTATTGCAGTGAATATACTGTTGGAAGTTACTGACGTCCATGATTGTAAAAACTGCGCCACAGTTACTGCGAAATACGAAGTTAGGGGGGAGACATGAAACGAAGTGGACACTACAAGCGAAAACTATCAACTGAATTTTATTGAACAAAACTTGAAGGTAAGAAGACATCCAGGAAAGGGAAAGATCAGTATGTAGAGAGGGTAGGGCGGGGCAGCAATCTTGCCGCATTGTCCTTATGTGCTCCACGTGGGGTGATTACGATGAGGTGAATGGGTGATTACGATTGCGAGAAGTGGAGAAGGCTCAAAGTTCTTTTCCGAGTGTGCTGATTCAATTGCTATCTCTGGCTTCTGATGAATTCGATTTCCGCGTCGCGGTTAGTAGAATGGAGCTTGTACTGACGCAAGCGCTTTCTGGTCCGATATGTGGAAGGCTTCCCAAATTTCGCGTGTAGTCTTATTCTTTGATTTGGCCAAAACTGTCCTTTTTTCTAACATTGGGCGGCACCCACACTCTCTGCACTGCATGGAAAGGTTGCCTGTAATCGCCGTCTGCTGGCATGCATAACGATGCTCTTTAAGCCGTTCATTGAGGCTTCTTCCTGATTGTCCAATATATGCCTTGCCACATGTTAGTGGGCTAGTATATACGATTCCTACTTCACATTCAACGTATCTATTAGCATGACGTGTTCGGCACTCTTCTTTCTTCGCTTCAGGGTCGTTTACTTTTTGGCACATTCCTTTTAACTTGACTGGAGCTGAGAATACGACATTCAGCTCGTGCCTGGCTCCTATCTTCTTCAATTTGTGGGATGCTTTGTGAATGTATGGGACCACTACCGGCTTTTTATCTTGCTTGGTGGGTTCTTTGCTTTTCTTTCGTTTCATCTCTTTTAGCATATTTTCCCCAACTGATACCAGCACGCTGTCTGGGAAGCTGCTTTCTCGTAGGTGCTGTATCTGCAGGTTAAAGCTCTCATTGCATCTGTGTGCGCAGGATCTTCTGACTGATGAAAAACCAACTAGCCCAATACCTCGTTTTGCTGACGTCCATGAGCGTGAACCATTTTTGCATCATTTTCATGAACTCGGTGGTAGGCCCAGCTGACGCGAAGTCCAAGTCACAGATGTGTCCGGCCTGGTCTTTAAGGTAGCCATGAGCTCCCGTCGCTGCTGCCGAGAACAACTGCACAGCAACCTAATGTTCATTTTCTCTATATTTGAAGGGTACACATGCTTGCGGGTTAAAAATATCACTGGCCTCATTGCAAAATGCTTCTGCATCCAATACAATTCTTTCACATACTTGGATGACACCTGCTTACTTCTGAAATCCTTTGCCAAGAAGTGTGATATGACATTTCTTATGACATGGCTCTGGTCATAGGAGAGGTAAATTTCTTTGGAAGAGTCTGCAGGATGTGGAGTTCGTATAATATTAATTGCCTCGCCATTGCACATGATGTCCATGGCTGCCTCGTTGATCTTTTGATTATCCGTCACAAGGTAGACAACCTAAAAAGCGGCCTCTGCTGTCTCTTTAACACATGGCTTATGACCAGAGCAAGTTGCTGCAGCCCTTTGTAAAAAAATACCCGACTGGTATCTTGAACTTGGCGTAGAGGCCACACAGGAGGAAACACAAAAGCGAGTTCACCAGATACTCTCCTGATGTGGGAGCTAGTTGTTCTAATTCAGGTCCCATGTCCATGTCGCCAACAAAGGTGTCCCTCTGCTTGTGGTACAGCAGTCTTTGCCGTATTCTCATCTTGTCAACAATCAGGTCGCAAACCTTAGACTGGGGCGTGTCTGAACTTTCGAGTTCTGTTTGGAGGCACCGGCAAATGAGCTCGCTGAAACCAACTTTTCTGGAGACGGTGCCGATATATTTTTGCAGAGTAGTGCGACATGGTAAATTTAGTAATTTCTCGGACCTTATGTATTCATATGCTTTGGTAGATAAATGTCGAATGACAATGCAATGCCGGGTAGTTGTTTCAGACCATGTTGGTCTCTTCTTCTTGTAATTCTTTACCTGTAATTCTTTACCTGATCTGCAAGCAACACCGCTTTTGTGCTTCCCTCTGTGGCATCGGCCGCAACTTCCAAAAATGCGCTTACAGAGCACTCTTCTTTTAGGTTTCGGAGCTCAGTTTTGTATGCGTCCACAATTCTTCGCAGCCTTTCATTTTTAGCTTTCTGTGCACGTTCCTTTTCACGCCATTGCTTGTGCTGAATGAAAAAAATGTGACGAAGACGCGCTTGGAGCTGTTTGGGTTTTGAACGAGCGCTTGTAGGGCATGGTTGCCTTTCTGGCACTGCTGCTTGCGACAACCGTGACAACCTCTTGCTTGTTTGCAGCCTAGGCACTCATTGTGACATCCGTCGCCACTTCAGGCCCCGTCATGATGAACAAACCTTCGTGGTGATTGCCACTCAATAAACTTGTAGTTTCTTCCACGGGTTCGCTTAGGCTCACGTTCTCGCTTGCTGGCGGCTCGTCAGCTTTAGGACCACATGCTTCCATTTCATTCCCTCCTGTCGCTGAGGCTATGGCACAACTGTCATCCTCATGAGCGTGGCTGCCGGTATTGCTTGGTGAAGGCTCACGCTTTCTTGTGCGTATTCTTCCGTCCCTCTTTATTTTGACCCTTTCGGTGTGCGCAGTCTCAAAAGCGGGGTCGTAGAACATGCTTGGAACAGCACCCGGTTTTAGAATTCATCTTGTGCAACCGTCTTTGTAGTCCAGCGGAAGGAAGTGAAGACTACACACCACAGAGTAGTTCGAGGTAGTGTTTGGCACCCATTCTTCTCTCGAGATGGCCGTTAGCCATTGCTCGTGTGAAGTGCTGTCAGCCGGTATTTCGTGAAACAATACACCATCTTGTTTTCACTGCTGACTTGACCTGCACTTTGGCACGCAACAATAGCGCATCTCTCAGGGTAGATGGTTGGGCTGGGTACACACACAACACTAGAAGTAGGCATAAACTTTTGAGAAGAAAAAAAGCGCAAGTGCTGGCTGGCAGCAACACAAGCATACACACCACTAGCACACGCACTACAGTGCAATGTACATCTGCTAGCTGTCTTGATTTTTCGCACTGTAATGTGCACGTATCTCACAGGAGTGCGGCCACTAGCGTTGGTTTGGACTTAGCGAGCCACAGGACCACGTTTGCCGTCGCCTCGCGTGAACTAGCGCGCTGCTGCACACGTGCGTTCGGGCAACAAAGGCACCGAGCGCAGCGTGGCAAGTACACAGTACCGCTCTCAGAGATCCGCAACACTTTATTGCCTGCGGCAACACCACAAACGCAGTACAACGTCCGCTCCCAAAGGCGGCGGGAGAAGCAAAACAGGCTTAACCACGCCACGGTCGAAAATACAGCACAAAGGGTTCCGCTAGCACGTCTCCATGGGCAAAAGTGCTCACGGCGAAACGCTGCTGAGGGAAGCGGCCCCTCGTGACTACGCTGCATACTGTCACGATCAGTGACCACAGGGCCCAATCGCTCGAGTCGGGGCAAACTCCGCGCACGTTGGCTTCGATAGGTACGGCTCGGTGTAGTATGACCATGCACAGACACACCGCACCGCTCTTCGGCCTAGCGTTCGGAAAGGGCAACGGAGGGTAAGCGTTCGCTGCGGGCGCAAGGCACCTTTGGTGAACTCCGTGAGCGAGCCCCAAGAAAAAGGAGCCAACGGACGGGAAAGAAATGACGTGCTTACCTCTCGCTGTCCAGAGAGATTCTGACTCCCCCTCCGTGCGAAACATCTCGCGAGGCGCCACAGCCGAGAACCGGCGCCAGGTGAGAGTTTAGCGTGACCCTCGCTCTCCCAGCACCGACGGACCGTGGGGGAAGGGGAGTCAAGTTTGGACATGTGGACGGCAGAAATAGGTGAAAAAGAGCCCGCACAATGGCGATGGACTAGCCTCAATCCCCACATCCCCTTCTCCTAAATTTGCCCTATACCGGACTGAAAAAAAAGCAGCAGGGCATCACCCATGCAATTAAACTGACACTGCTATGAGCCACTAGCCTCTCCCAACCCAGTTGCTGCTGCTGCAGCAAAAAAAATAAAAAAAAAATAAAGAAAATACACTTGCAAAGATAAAGATATAAAGAACATTAGCTTTATGTTCATGAGAAAAGGAGAAAAAAAATGCAAAAGGGAAAAAAGAACGAGGAGGAACACAAAAGGCACACGAGTCAAATGAAGTTCTCGCTGAGGTAAATCAGCAAGTCCTTGCTGGTATCGTCGTCTGCAGGCAGTGCAGCTGCAGTAGCCGCGGGAAGCACTGGGCCGACGAGGGCCGCGAAGTCTGGACTTGTCAGGATTCTCTTGGGCACAAGGCAGCCAGGTCCTGGTCGGGAAGTGCCATAGGTGGTGCAGACAAGGTCGGTGCCTGGTGACGTGTGCTGCCGTCTCGCACCGTCTTGGTCTTGGCTACGTGCAGGCTCCCTTTGAAGTGACTTTGGAAGTATACGTTGATGCCACAGGGAGTGCACTGTTGTACGCCAGGTGGGTCCAGCAGCCGGGTGCCCTGGGCACGTACATCGGCCTTCGTGACAGTGCGACCGCAAAACGGCCACGGCACACGTTCGAGAGGCATTTCTCGTCGCACCTGCCGCTGCACTTTCCATGGCAGGTCACTGTCAAAGAACTTGGGCGCTTCCTGGCGGTCCTGGTGCGTCCAGGTAGCCACACTTCGCTGTTGCACCTTTGCCCACGGCGGCGCCGGGACCGTGGGCTCAGGTTGCTGGCATGGCTGTCTTCCGCGCCGTCTTTGTTTCCTGCTGCTGGGCAGGTGACCGTTGCTTCTTGGAGACGGTGGACGTGACGGGAGCCGGAATGCGGTGATAGAGAGTAGGTGCCGTCGATTCAAAACTGAGAGCACTCAGAGTTTGCACGACTCGCAGTCTTGCTGCGGAGCCCCGTGGACTGTCGGCGATGATGCTCCAATCACAGCACGCACACTCACTCACGTCACTGCGCATCGCGCGCCTTCCTTAATCACGGCACCAGATCTTAGTCCAGTGTATCACCGTCACGTGGTTTTGTCACCACACTGCGCTCGCTAGCAAAGAACGTTCAGCACGGAGCGCACGGGAGGAAAAAAAAAACAAGAAAGGAGGATATGTGTACCGTATTTTCTGGTGTATAAGTCGCACCTTTGTATAAGACGCACCCCCTACTTTTTACGACTTTCGAAAGAAAAAATGATATATAAGACGCACCTTTGTATAAGACGCATCTATTTTTAACTCAGTCGACATGATAAAACACAATGACCCACGCAGAGTACATTGATTGCGAAATGCGTAGTCACGCACGGCACTGAATATCTGTAAGCAGCAGTTTTATTAAGGCGCAGAAAACCACTATTTATTCTACTGGATTTGAAGCCACATCCTCCGGCGCACTGTCAAAAGTTCTTCCGCCTCGGTTGGCAGCATCGCTGGGTTGCCGTCGTCAGCCTCTGAGTAACTTTTACGCAGCATTGTAAGCACCTTGAAGCACATCGTTGGCACTGCCTGTACTATGGTGGCTACCTTACCTTTAGGGCATTACCAGACTTGGCGAGAACACATAAACAACGAACGCGCTGCACGGTTATCACACGATCGTCGGATACCACCTACACACGCATATAGAACGTAAATGGCGACCGGAAGCCGGAAGCTGCGACTACTGCTAGACTGCAGCGACGTCTCACACGGAAACTGATGATGATGATAATGAAGTGGTACTTTCGCTTTTGTAACTGATATTGTGGGCGCTACAACGTTACAATGGACCGTTGTGGTGCTCTTTTTTATTTATTGCCTCAGTTCTGTGGGTTTAATTCTTCGTTTATGAACAAACAATTCAAACAGTACAATGGGGCACGCGACAGTGGTGGCTTTTATTGCGGCCGTAATCTCCGTGGTCGCCGCGCTGCTTGAACAGCAAGTAGCTGACATCTAAGATCGCAGCCGCTTCATTGTTACAACAAAATTAGATATATTTTTACGAATGCTCTCGAGCTCTGTTTATCGTACTCATAAATTAAATATAAACAAATTGGTCTCGCAGAATCACGTGACTTTTTGCGTATATAAGACGCACCGTTGTATAAGACGCACCAGCGAAAATCTAGGAAAAAAGGTGCGTCTTATACACCGGAAAATACGGTACATAAAGAAGAGAAGCATTTAGGACATTTCGCACAAGACAATGCAGAAAATTAACAGGAACACTCAATAATAAAGCACTAGCATCAACTGGCGGGGCTGGCTTCTTTCCGAGCATTGGCCTGGAAGAAGCCAGCCTACGGAGACTAGACTGTAAACTGAGGGCCTTCGGTTGCGGAAGAAAAAAAAAAGAGTCCGCTGCCCGGCGCAAAATCACAAAGGTGACCACTTCCTCCGATGACAGTGAACTCCCGTTAAGACGAACTCGATTGAGACGAATTCTCGCTTGTGCCGAACAACACGGGACCGTTTGTTGGGTTTCCCATAGACTCAATACAAAGGAAATTCGCTTAAGACGAACTGCCTAAAGGCCACGACAGACGGTACAATTTTCCATGTGATGCGACATCCAACGCGGCGTTGGGGAAACCGGAATGGTGACCTTTCATAGCATCAGATAGCCACCATTCTGGCTGCTGCACCACCGCGTCAGCTGTTCCATCGCATGGAAAATTGTACCGTCTGTCTCACGCTTAACTGTACTAAATCGTGCTTCTCCCTAATTTTTTGTTTTTGTAATCGTCAACATAGGAGCGCGCTACAGTTTTATTATTAAAATGTGGTGCAATATCTTCATGATAATGTTTATTTTTGAACCCGTGAAATCAGGTGATCTTAATATTCGTGTAAATACTCTACTTGAAGGCACAGCGTTTATCTAGATTAGCCAAATAAATGCTTTTTCTTGTCTTTTTGCCCCCATTGTAAGTCAGCATTGTCGAAAAGAGCTGCCAGGGTACCAAACTGAAAAAAACATGTTTTTGGGAGCACGAGGGAATGTATACACTAGAGGCATAAGATCTTGGCACGTTAATGGCCAGCTGGTGGTTCACGACCAGTGTTTTAAAAGCAAAATAATGGACAAAATAGAATGCATGAAACGGCACGTGTTTGCCTATTTTGTCCTGGAACTGCTTGATTCTACCTTTTTGAAAAGGTCCTGAAGCTTCAGAAGAAGTTGGGGCCCACAACTGTCAACAGAAGCACGCTTGGGTGGCCACACCAAGTTGTTCACGGACAGCATGCGGTAGAAGAACAACAAATGTAGGACAGTAGGCTGCTCTCCATCGCCAGCAACGTTCCTCACCATGCCAATAAAGTCCTGGAACTAGAAACCAATTTATATGAAACACATAACACGCTCCTTGAAGGGATCTTGTCCAAAGTTTCCCACCAGCATGTACAGTAAAAGCTCGTTAATTCGAACCGCAAGGGGAAGCCGCCTCAGTTCAAATTAACGAAAGTTCGAACTAACGAAAGTGAAGAACAACAGCAGTACACTGCGACTCAGTAGGGCATAACAATTTATTTTTTGAAAAAATCTGTGATCGCGGTCTGCCTTCTTTTCTTGAAGGCGACACCCAGCACTTTTTGCTCTAACGAGCGAATTTGGCGGAAGGCCTCTTCTCCGCCTTCTTGAAAACTTCAGAAGAGACGGGCGGCATTCAATCTGGCCATGACTTCCGCAGCAGAGGGCCGCACTGGTGCTTCGTCCTCCTCCTCATCATCGTCACTGGCAGCGACAGGTTCTGCACTTCTCACCTGACATGTTATGTCGTCATCCGTGAGTGCACCACACACCACTGCACTTGAGTCCACATCGACGTAGTCCGCAAAGCAGACGTCTTCCAAAACGTCCGCCATGGGGGCGGTGACGCCGTGTTCGAGCACCGGTGGCTCGTCAGCTTGCAGAGCTTCTGTGCTGAAGCCACAGTGGCGATAGCAATTTGCTATCGTAAGCGCTGTCACTTGCTCCCAAACACGCACAAGCATGTGTAGTGCACTCAGGAGCATCACTTGGTAGTTATTGCACAAAATAATTCGTTCCAACATTTGACGCCGATAAAATGATTTTAAATTTTTAATTATACCCTGGTCCATGGGCTGCAGTACCGCTGTCGTGTTTGCTGGAAGGAAGGCCAGCTCAATGGCCTTCGTCTCAACGTCGACTTTATGAGCCGAACAGTTGTCCACAAGAAGCAGGACTTTGCGGCCACAGCGTTCGAACTTCTTGTCAAGCTTCCCTAGCCACTGCGCGAACAATTCCCCCGTCATCCAGGCCTTTTTGTTGGCCGCGTAGTCTGATGGGAGGGACCAGATGTTCTTGAAGCAACGAGGATTTCTCGATTTGCCTATCACGAACAGCAGCAACTTCTCAGTCCCAGTCATGTTCGCAACAAGCATCACAGTTATCCGTTCTTTACTTTTTTTCCCTCCCGTGCACTTGTCGCCTTTATACGTGATAGTTTTGGCGAGCAGCAATTTGAAAAATAAGGCAGTTTCATTCGCATTGAATATGTCCTGCGGAGAATACTTTTCCATGTAGCCTTGAAGCACCTCAGAGCGCCAACCTTCACACGTTTCCATGTTGACGGCGTTCATTTCACCCGACACAGCACGGAAAACGAGGTCGTAACGCTCGCGAAAACGGTGCAGCCACCCATCTGAAGCAGCGAAGTCGTCGTAGTCCAGCTGCAGGGCGAAGTCCGCTGCCTTTGCCAGTATGACTGGGCCACTCAGTGGTATGTCCTGCGAACGCATTTTCTTTATCCAAATGAGAAGCGCTTTCTTGAGGTCAGGATACTTTGCAGGCCGCAACCTCCTTCTTTTGCTCGCAACTTCTGCCTGTGAGGCGTCTTCAATAGTCCTCTTATTTTTATATAAGTAGATAGCGTCGTTTTCGGTATACCGTGCTTTTTCGCGATTTCTTGCTTAGGCAAGAGTCCGGCGTCCACTTCCCGCAGGATATCAGCTTTCTCTTGAAGTGTTTTGGCACGGTATTTGCCGCGGGCACACGCCATCAAGTCGCAGCAGCATAATCGCGACAGACGGAAGCTACTCCCGGCGCTAACAACCGAGGCGTACGATGCACGCCCAAGACGGAGAGTGCAGAGATTATAGATAAAGGCTGGGCGACGAAGCTACGACGCACCCGATTTGCTGTGTGCTGGTAATGCCATCTGTCATTTAACAGCAACAGCTACGCAGGATTTGCAAAGGCTCTGAGATCGGCGCTTAAAAAAAACAAATCTTGGAGGTTACATAGGACGGAGAGGAGGCAGCCGCCGAGAGAGAGAGAGATTTGGGGGGGGGAGTGAATAGTAAGAGGCGGTATTTTCTGCACTCTGGCCTCCGCGCCAGTTTCTCTCTCCGTTTTTCTCTCCGCTCCCTGTCAACGCCGCCTCGTAACTCGGCAGCCGCCCTATCGAGTGACTAGCCAAGCCGCCGGCGCGGTGGCGCGTAGTTCGGATTATCCGTGGCGGAACCTACTCGCGTTCGAATTAACGGGCTTTTTTATTCATAGGCTTGTATGGAGCTTGGCCGGACCATAACTTACAGTTCGAATTATCCATAAATTCGAATTATTGAAGTTCGAATTAACGAGCTTTCACTGTAGGGAGACTCTCGACTAGTGCTTCTGTACTGTGCAGCATTATTCTGAGCATTAGCACAGGAAACGTGCACTTCTCTGCAAGGGCAACCACACAATATATTTCTGCCAATCATCCAGCCAAGCTATATTCTCCTTCAGTGTCTGAAAGTCAATATTTTCAGCATAAGCAACAAGACTGTTGTTATTAATAAAGTAATAATATCAGTCACTTACAGCAATGTGTTCGGCTTCATTGTATTTCACATGCTCTGGCCTGCGAGAATTAAGGCTGTCAAAGAGCTTGTTCATGCGTCTTGTCAAGTCTGGCGCTGCTGCTGAGGGATGCAGCTTCTGCCACATCTCTTGTTTGCTGTAGAACTCCACGGCTGCTGCAGCACTTTCACTAAACAGCTGTAAAGTATACTGAATATTTTTTAGGCCACCACGCTTTTCTAAGAGCGTGTTTTGTAATACAACATAGACATTATTAGAGATGCTTTCTTGCCTGGACAGCAAGCAGCACTCATTTTTTGAAATGCGTTTGGAAACGTGTGCTTTAGTCAGCTTGGGCACAGCGTGGTGAAGCCCAGCCTGCTCCTCTTCGTACTCTAGCTGGGCATATTAGTCGCAGTGAAAACCTTCTTGGCCTTGTGGTAGCTGTAAAAACCAAAAAGAAGTTTTGTAAAAAAAAAACAATCTAAAGCAGAAGCAGCGTAGGTGCAAGCACTTTAGCGCTTACCAGAAACTTCCCCACCGTCGGCTGGTTGTTCCAAAATGCACTTGAATACGTGCGGAGGGTCTATCATCACGTAAACAGATTGTGGTGGATCACACGGGTGTGGGTACTTGTTCTTGGTGTTGTTTATGTCACCACTGATAATGGAAGAGAAATTATGCTTGTTAGCCCAGTCATTCAATGAAAGACAACCAAACACTGCGCCTATAATCCTTAGATATTTACCCAGAGACTTCAGAGCTGATTGATTTGATGTGGCATGGTCACATGTGATTGCATTCGCCATAACACAGGAATTTGTGAAGTGCGCTATGCATTGAAGCTGTAATTTTGCCACTATTAAGCCCAGTGCAGCACCACATGCACAGAAACCAGGGACCAGACACCAAGAAAGCCAGAACAAAAACGCCAGCACATGGTCTCAATCCTTCTCGCTGTCCGCAGTTTTCGTGTGCTAAAAAAAATCCATATACCCAAAAGAGACATGTCACATTCTCTGACGTGAACCCTTTTCCGCACATTCATCTCATCAAACATGAGTACACCTGCAAGAATGTCTCATTTAGTAATGGTGCTTATGCAAGAACAGAACCTTTGTAAGTAAATTTGCAATGGTGTCTGACCTCGGCGCTCCCTTTCAGGAACAGTTTCTCTCACAAGACAGCAAATAAACTTGCATCAAAGCCGAAGTTGGCCTTGAGACTCCTCAAGTAGCCATATAGAATGCTAGGGTTTGGAAGGGGAAGGAAGCCATTTTCTTGCAGTAAAGTGTGCACAGCTATGCACAGCTGCACCTTCAGGAGTAAGCAGTTGTACTATATCCACTAGGGAGGCAGCAGAGCATGTGTGTTGCATTCATAAGCATGCTGACAAATGTGCAAGTGCAATGGAATTCATGTAAGTGGCTCGCTTGACCACCATCCCCCCCCCCCCAAAAAAAAAGTGGATTTGGGGCAACATGCTGCATCATTAACTCATGCCCACACCAAGCTTTAGAAACATAGCCATAAAATAAACTACAAAAAATATGGTTGATGGCTGCTGGCATAAAGACTTACCAGCACAAATTCCTCGTGCGTTAGCGTACACTGCATGTATTCTGAGGCAACCGATGACATTACGAAGTACACCTGCAGTAGTGAGCTGCATGCATCTGCTGCCGGATATGGTACGGGCCACCATCAGCCAAACAGTTACCTCTAGCATTACACTCAAAGCAGCACATGCAAATGTCACAAGCGACTACTTACAAAAAGGCTTTGTCAAGTAGTCGAATACTACTGTAGAAGAGCTTCTGTTATGTTTATTGCAGTGCTGGCATCCATGCAAACACAAAACACATTGCACAAAGAAAGTGCAGTGCCTAATTAAATGCATAACAATTACCAAAATTCATATAAACTTATGCCTGAAGACGGCCAAGTGGAGCCTAACTGCATCATTTTGCTTTAAATAAGCACACAGGCACCTCAAAGTTTTGCAGGAAGACGTGGAATATTTTTTGCAAAGAATATGCCCATTACTGTCAGAAGGAAGACTGGGCCAAATCACTAGACTAGATGTTTTGGGTGTGTGAGCTTTGGCCACAGCCGAGTCTAGGAATCGTTGAAGGACACAGGACAGAAGCAGAGGCCGATGTAAGTAATAGATCATTTGCTTGCGTCTCAGTAGCTTGCTTACCTCACGTTCGCTTTCATCAGCCACTGATCAAATATCAACTTTTCGCAAGCAGAAAGCTTCCTGATGTCCTGATCGAACCTTTTGTGTCTGTTCGCTGACACGGTCATCTTTGCGAGCCTCGTTCGGAACCGGTGGAGTTGCCGTGTTTCACTCCGGAGCTGGCACTTCACTGCCTGCAATTCTGAATAGGAGCAGACGACTTCATCAGTTTAGCAGGCTGCGCCTGTGCACATTTCATTCTCCACTGCCGCATCTGCGGGGCAACACAAAACACAATTTAAATGTCCAAGGCATTTGGGAGCAAGAAACAAATGGATGAAGAGAGCAGCGTGATCATGTGAAGATATTTAGCTTGCCTTTATCACCAGCCACGGTGGTATCAGACGTTCCTTTGCATGAAAATGGCAGAATGTCTTCTCTTCGGGATTCAGGTAAGGACAGTCTACAGCTTTTAGCCGCTGGCTTAATACTCGCTGACCGGGATCGTGGCTTTGGCTTGCTCATGTACACCAGCAATCCTTCGAACAGCTGAGGAACGGCACCGGCCCACAACTTGCGTTGCAAAGACACATTTCCTCCATTAACTATGAAGTCAACCACTCAAGTAACGTCAGTGGTGTCAAAATGTTTTTCACGCACACTAACATGTTCAGAATCGAAGGTGAATCCACCAGTTTCCTGTCGTGGTATTGCATGTATTCATTTATCCCTCTCATTGCAGTCCCTCGGCAAACTAAACAACAGCATCTTTTCGCTAGTACATCTGTAGCCGGTGCGACAACCTGGAACACAGCAAGTCTTAGGCATCGTTGCTCACGTATATCATCCGTGTCCTCGCACACAATTCTCAGAGGCGACCTCCGCACAAATTAAAAAAAAGAGGAAAACTGGATCTGATGCTACTGGATTCCTCAAGCACCGAGCTCTCCCTACGCAGCGCAGCCCTCGTCAGTGCCACCAGCGCGCTCGTAGCGCCGCTGTGTGGCAGCTGCAGCGACATGGCAAGCTCTCCCCTAGCGTTACGGAAGAGTTTTGTGACCAGGAAAGCATTGAAGGACTCTTGCTTCTTTCATCGTCACACAAGAAGTCTGCCGTGTTTTGTTCTTTAGTTCTTCCAACACTTTCCTGCGGAATCCGAATGCTGAGCGGTATAGGGTATAGGGGCGTGTATTGTTTTGATTGTGAATTTACTTGGTAATGCAAGTATTTCATTGTCCCTTATGTGGTCATAAAGACGTGAGCTCTTCGTTTTCATCATAATGCATACGAGAATCCACATTTTGCTGTAGTGGAAACATTTCTTTTTCACTGATGCCGCAAAGCATTGTTTTACGTGTTCTTTTTGCTTTTGAGGAAGCTTTGAAGTCTGTTCATGCAACACTTCTGTGATCTGCATTGTACTCCCATATATATATATTTTTTCAATTTCTTCCCTCTTTGTGGCAATCCCTGAGAACTGCTTGTTCTGAGATGCCACTGATCTCAATTTCTGGGCAATGGTTTTACAAGGTCTAGAAGGCACTCGTCAGAATCTGGACCTCCTAGTAAGGACAGCCTTTCGGAAGTGTTTGCAGCTCAAACATTGTCCTCCTAAAAATAAAAATGGCAGAAATTGAAGGGAACACTTTTACACATATGCATGTCCCAAATAATTAAGCGAAGCACATAGCCCTAGGAAGGAAAGCAAAACTGGATGACAAAAGGTTACATACCTTTGTTACGTTGCCACTGCAATTGGCCTTGAAGTACGTGTCGTGCCTGATCTTGAGCTGCTTTCGGAGTCCTTGTATCAAAAAGCGCGCATCGTAATCTTTGCCATTCAGAGCGCTAACACACAGTTCAGCGGCTTGCACACTTTTCGGCATGTTTTCTGCTTCTTCTTGAGATTGCAGGCCAAGTTCTTCGATCAGGCGTCCCGTCATGTACACTTTCCAGTACACATCGGGTTGTTTGTCACAGAGGAACTTTGTCAGATGTGACAGTGCCTTCTTCTAGATAGGTCGATGTGCTATAAAAAGTTCATGTGAACTCCAGTACTTCAAGGGAATCTTCAGACAGAAAAGAAACTACAAACAGTGCTGACGCTCTGTCGTAAGCCTTCCTTTTGTGTGTCATAGTCTATCCCAGAAGTGTAGGGAGCAGCAAAGTCTGAAGGGTTACAGTGGAGAGTGCTTTGGCTTCTTTTGTTGTTCACAGGTCACTTTTGCACTTCTTTGTCTTCTTCCTGGGCTTTGGTGTCGTCTTCATCAGGTACTGCGGTAAATTCGGAAGAGTCGTGGGAATGGCATCTTCTGATAGCTGTGGCTTGTCACGAGGAAAGCACACCTCTTTACCTAAGGCGCACGAAATCCCTGATTACGAACCGCGGTCTTAAGTGCAGCTCACAGATTGCGCATGATTCTAGTTTTTGTCCGCACGGCGGAGGTTCTTCTCCCATTCCTTTCGCCTTTTTTCATCTCGTGGAACACTGAACAAAGACGCCCAGTACATTTATCACGTGACTGTAACCTGGTCTTCATCCAAGGGCAAAATAGTAATTATGACAACGGGTAGACGTTATAACTCGAAGTGCACATTGAGATTAAGCAATGAACACATACAGAGGGTAATGACAATAACACCGGCGACACTTGCAGTCGACAGCCGATGACGTCGACAATCTTAACAGGCACCGGAGGGTCCAAAAAGGAGCCCAAGCTCTGTGGGCCACATCCGCTCTCTAATGACTTCCGGCTGCTCCAGTCTCTCCTGTACCTCTCCTTTTTCTTTACATCTCATATTTAGCCTGTCTATCCCTCAGTAGTTCTGTGCTCGACATACGACTTTGATAGTGAAACACATTCCCAACGTTCTTAATTTTTTTTCTTCTACAAGTACCCTTCGCCGTCCCCTACTTTACTAGCACGAGAACAGTTATGCTATCACCACACTCCTATTTTCTCGCTTTCTTTCTTTCTTTTTTTTTGCTATCGCACTTACCTCTGCGGTCACTCCTAGCTTTGTTGGGTCCGGCTGTTTCTTTTTGTTGAAAAATGCTCCCCCAGAAATTTCTCTGCACATACACTGCATGGTCTATGCGCATGACCGCCGGAGGCTGTAACAAGCTTGTCCCTCCTGTCTAGATGCAGTGACGAGCCGTCTTTTAGACAGTTGCAGTTTGTGGACAGACACAAAGGCTGATCCTTCAGAAAAACAAGCATACACAAGAAGTGCATCAAAGCGGCAGGTGTGGTACCGACTAAGGTCTTTGAAACAATCGCATAGATGGCGTGAATATGTGCCTCCTGAGGCTAATTGTTTCTGTAGGGTACACACAAATGGAAAGGGAAACAGCAGCTGTTTCATTTTGGTGACCCTCTCCCCGCCTCCAACCCCGTGTTTGTTGATCCACCCCGACCACTGCATAACCGCGACCAAGGGGATGCACATCACACCATGCAAGGCAAATTTTCAGGAGAAACTGGTGGCAGCACCCCTGGGGCGCGCCCAGGCAGAGGCAGTCCATATGGTGAGTGTCATGGAGGCGCGGCGCAGTGATACAGCAGTGAGCCCATCTACCTCATGCGGGTACTACACTGTACTGTGGCATGAGTGTCACGAGTAAGAGCCCCTCGGAGGCAAAAAGATGAAGAAAGTGTTCGAATCAGCGTGAGCCCGCGCTTGTGGAAAGTTCTATAGAGCTCGTGGCACGTGAACTGAGCAGTCAAGGAACATGAAGAGAAGGTAGCTGGCATTGTCTGCGTGGGCTCGGCAGAGGAAAGTTGGATCGCCAGCCGACGCACTGGCGATGGGAGTGACGGGCGTTGGGGTCTGCAGCCGGTGACGCGGGCGTCCCGAGGTGTGGCCGGCGGACTCGACGGTGTACGAGCGAGGCTCCTCGGTGATGCAGTGGCCGCGCCCTGCAAGTACGGACGTTTCCGGTGCACGCCCCCTTCCGAAGCAAGCCACCAAAGGCAATCCCCGGAGGGCCATGTCAGTGGTGGAACGCCACGCCGGGCGAAGGAGCCGACAACGACATTAAGCCTAACGGGCCTAGCCGTCAGGAGTGCGGAGTGCCTGTTTGTATTGTACAGGCGACGGCGGTTGACTCGTCGGACTACAGACTAAGACTCCGAGATTGGCGAGGGCATCATGGGCTACTAGTGTTGACCGAGTGGGAACCACGACCTACTGGACTTGGGCAACGAATCAAATCATCTGTAACAAGTAGGTTGGCCCGATGCAGAAGCAGATGTAAGGCGAGCGTTGAGAGACTATACTTAGGACAGTTTAATTATTAGTGAAGTTTGTCTGAGTTTGTTTGCAGGTTTTGGTATTTTTGTAGATTTGTATGTTTGTTTAGTGCCGTGTGTTTTGATGTACTGCGAGTCTTGTCTGAATCCATTACCCGCAACCACCAGAATCCGTGACAAGGAGAGATATGCATAGTTGAAATTGCACCATTTTCAGGCTCTACATCTATACAAACTGAGCCACCTTTAATGCCAAAAGAAAAATTATGTCACAGTTAAAGGAGTACTGACACGATTTTGAAGTGCAGCAAAACGGACGTTTTTGGTTTCCTTGGCATGTAGTGTTAACGTTCTCCCCACACCGCATCCGGGAAACACGTATAAATATTTAAGTTTGATTTTAAAGTTTTCATCTCCCAGCATCTGCAAGGCAGCTTCACCGCATGGAGAGCCCTATGACGTTTCAAGTCGGGGCTCACTTGGTTTGCGAAATCTGGGTTCTGCATGCAGCCTAAATCACAGAAATCGCTGTCGGAGGCACTGGACGACAGTTCACTCATCATGTACCACGTTCGACTGACAGCAAAGGACAGCAGGTGCATATTTCGTGGGTTGCAGTCTGCCCGTGACGTCACGGGCCGACTTGACACGTCACTATGAAGCCGCCCTCTCGAAACCGAAACCGAAACTGCTGGTTGAAAGAAGCGGTATTAAAAATATATGCAATGCATCCCCAGGCACCACGACACTCTTTTTAGGGTTCTCGACCCCCGTGCTTTCATTTAGAGCAACAACCCGAAAAATTTTAAAATTCATGTCAGTACTCCTTTAAAGATGCGTTTTGGATATCAAACTTTAACAATTAGGGGAATAATGCATGTAGATCCCGAAGATTGCATTTTCGAAAATTTTGTTTCTTTGTGATTTTTCAGTGCCAAAGACCTGCATTCCTCGTTAATATACTGTTACACACACAGTTTTTTTATAATGCAGTTAAACAGTGTTTGAATGGTCTTAAATAGTAAAAGCCACGTACTCATGCATTGTCAAGTAATCATATTGTCAACAAAGTTTTGCTCACGTGGTTTGTAGAAGCTTTTGTCCAGGTGATGGGATTTTGCGGCTTCAGCAGCAATTGTGGCGCATCTCCAACCATTAATGCTCACTTGGGAGGTTGCACGAAGCTGTGAGCAGAATGCAGTGATTCCACTCCTACGCCAACTGTGCCAAAGTGCACCAAATTGAATTTACTGCACCATCCTGATAATATCGACGAAAATTGAGCCAAACTACGCCAGAGTCTCAGGTTTGGGGGCGTCTGTCACCGGCAGTTGAACCACCGGCACGTCAAAACGTGTGCAGCTTGATCATGGGGCCACCAAAGTTACAACGGACCAAGAATGACATCCGCTGAATAAACAGTGCTCGCGCGTGCGTCCAGAGCTAGTAAGCCACAATGCCATGCTCGGTGCCGATGCAGGATTTGTTGCGCAAGTCGGCTTGGCGGCAAAATGCACTCTCCGCAGAGGCTCGTGACGTCTAGGCCAATCAGTAGCAAGAAAGTGTGGTGGCTATTCATCGGTAGACGTCTGTTCCAGAAATGCTGCTGATAGCTCGTTTCAAGCGTTGCACGGCACGTAATTAAAGCAATGTTCGGTAATAACTACATGCATGCCGCTTAAGTGTCTGTCACTTCTGGTTCTGGACATTGCGGAATGAAATCTGGGAACGCTATATATATATATATATATGTGAGAAAATATGCAATTTTCCGTGCTTTGCGTCCACGGAAGAGCACGTGAACGATGGGAACGCATTGACACTTTTCCTCAAATACACTTTTGTCGTAGCCGTGCGTTGCTTCGCAGTAATTATACAACCAGTGAACAGAACTCGGAACCATTTATTTCGGCGTGGTAGGCCGGCCGGGAAACGATACACACGCGGTGCGGTCACTTCACGTGTGCACAGACACACACACTTGTCTGCACGCCAAGCCCCAGTGTTGCCTTTTGCCCGCGCCACCGCCTGCCACGCGGCGTCGCCATGGTCAGAGTCCACGACACCCCCCTTTCTTCAGAAGGGCAAGCTACAGGTCCAGACGGCTTGGAGGTTGACACAGGCGTCCAGTTCTTGTTATTTTCACTGGTTGCACATGCTTGCCTGTACGCCTCGTGAGCCCTGTTGAAGTCTGTACCAGATAGAATCTTGGTTGACCTGCTTCTTTCGTCACAGTCCCGTGGGATGCCGCCCCTCTCAGAATTCGCACAGCTGTCTTCGGTGGGATGTGTTCCCTACTTCGCATGGACGCTCTCGGCTGGTTGTTGCCGTCGGCGTCGCCGTCATGTCCCGTATATATATATATGTGTAGTGTGTGTATATGAAAAAGCTTTTCCAATTGGCCAAACCTACTTGGGAAGAGAAGAGACACAACTAAGCGGTTATCTTAATTTTATTTGCCAACGGTTTCGACCGGTCTTCGTCCGGGCTTATGAGCAAATACATTGCTATGCGAACGTCACAAATCGTCGTGGTCAGTTTTAGTTGAAGGAAGGAAAGGAAGAAAGTAATACATCATCAGGTTGACAGTGGTGACGTAGTGTGTCAAACAGTTCTTCTTGGCTCATTCGCTAGAACAGGCCAAGAAGAGAATGGGGAAAAAAAGCGCCGTTTCGGCAGAGTGGAGCAGGTGACGAAGTCAGAGGACGAATCCTTGGCAACACAGGTTGTGGTCATATGTTTGCAGACCTGGCAGTGTTGTTTTCCACATGGTTCGCAACCCGATTCCCCGTTTTCAAACTCCATCGTCTTAGCTCTAACTAGGATGTCTTTTATGTTCCTTCCGCGGCGGCAGACCACTCGCAGCTGGTCCGTGAAAACTGAGGACAGGCGCGTACTCTGCTGTATATTGTTAAATTGTTTAGAGAGAATATTGTTGAGGTGGGCGGTAGTGTGTACGAGTATGTGAGGACAAAGGTCGTGTGGTTTTTTTGAATGGCATGGTTTCGAGCCCGACAAAATTTTGTTTCTATCTAAACTCTGCGCCCGGCTTAAAGCATGATCGATGATACTCTTTGGGTTGTCCTTCGCCATAAGGGCCGTTTTAAGATCCTTGGCATGACCTTCGAAATCTGACACGTACGAACATATTTGGCTGTACCGATGGGCTTGTGAGTATGGTATGGCTGTCTTGCAATGACGTGGATGGCTACTCTTAAAGTAAAGGTATTGATGGCGATCCGTTGGTTTCTTCTATAGGTTTGTGTGTATGCGATTCTCATTAATTTGAACAGTGACATCAAGAAAGTTTGATTTCGAGTAGCTGTGTGTAAAAGATGTTGAAGGGTGAGTTGAATTGAAATCATCTATGAACGAAAGGAGACTTTCCTCTCCGTGGTGCCAAATAATAAATACATCATCTAAGAACCTTTTGTAGATGAGAGGCCTCAATGTTCTGGTTGCAAGTAAAGGTTCTTCAATAGATGCCATAAAAATATTCTCGTAATTAGGAGCCATCTTTGTACCCATAGCTGTACCGTTTATCTGGAGAAAATGTTTATTATCAAATTCAAAGTTATTGCAGCTAAGTACCAACCGCAGTAGTGTCGACAGCGTGTCCTCATGTAAGTGTAAGTGTGTACTGGCGTTCTTGAAAGCTTTCACCGTTGCAACAATGCCATCTGACTGTGGAATGTTTGTGTAAAGTGACACTACATTCATTGTCACAAGGATGCTATCCTCAGGAACCTTGAGTCCGGTTATTTCGCAGAGAAAGTGGTTCCTGTCCTTAATGATGAAGTCTAGCGCGCTTGACATTCTTTCTGTTACTGTGCCGTTGCTTGAGACAATAGGACGGCCGGGGTGGTTGGCTTCGTGGATTTTAGGGAGCAAATAAAAATGGCCTGGGCCAGGTTGAATCGGTTGCATTGCTTTGAGCATATCGGCCGTGATCTTTCCGTTCTGATGTAGTGAATTTAGTTCGTGGTTTATGTATTTCCGATTGAAATAATTTAGTGGGGTCCTCTTGAAGTTCCGCATAGAAGTTCTTGTCCTCAAGTTGCCGGTAACATTCTCTCAGGTAGTCAGCTTTATCTAGTATTACTACTGCGCCACCCTTATCCGCAGGCTTAATTACCATATCTGCTCGGCGGCCCAGGCATTCCAGTGACTCGTGCTTTTCCGAGGTGAGATCGCTTCGATAGCTCTTTGCTTTTGAGCAAGCCGCTATGTTGTCCTTTAGTACGGCCGAGATATACATGTCTAGGTGTTTGTCCTGCTGCTCAGGCGGCGACCAAGTTTTTTCTGATGAACCGGGAAATGCTGTTCAGCTCGGTTTATGAAAGTACATACGTGAACGTACGTGAAAGTACTCCCGTAGGCGAAGGTTTCTGGCAAAATGATCCAAATCCTGGTATAACTGAAATTCATTAAACTTGCCACTTGCCGGACAGAACGTAAGGCCCTTTGAAAGGAGGCTTATTTCGAAGGCGGATAACTGTGCTGAAGAAAGATTAATTGCACTCGGAAGAGCTGTTTCTACGTTCTGGTTGGCCTTTATCGAGGCCACCGGTATAGTTACATGTGTAGTAGTAATTGTCTCAGTTACCCCATCCCGTTCTAGATTGCGACGCTTGCGCTCTTTTGTCATTGCTGCTTTCTGATTTTCATATTCCACCAAGTCATTAAGGTCCTCCTCGCTGAGATTGGACTGACGCCTCAGTGAAAGCCTAGCCTCTTCAAGTTTACGAGATTTACGTTCACTCTGCTGAATAACGATTTGCATGAGCTGCAGCGATGCATATTGAAGTGTGTTCTCCCATTGTGCTTGTTCTTCTCGATTTAAAGGACCCCTGACACCAAAATTGAAACCTCGAGATCTTTGTGTTGTTTGACTTTCCTTTATACGGGGGCACATCTGACCGATTATTAGTGACGAACGTTGCCTTTAAGATATATTAATTTGGTTTTAAAGTAAGCGTGAGTGCTCACTTGAGTTGGCTGCACCTTGCGACATCCTGGCATGACGTAGATAGAGGCCCCGTGTGACGTTCGTTCCACGAGTAAAGCAAGTATTGTGGACGTCACAGAAGGTTTGCGGGGCGCACGTGCACAATACAACGACTGGCACCCTGCGAGGCCTATTGTTCCTCACCCCTCTGGCTCCGTTGTCGGGCTGCTCTCGAGGTAGTTTTCGTGAGGGGACACGCGCTTAACAGGTTTAACCCATACCGAGGCACCCACATACTTTCAATCTCTACCGCGCGCGGGGCCCCGATTTGAAAACCGCGCTGTCAACGTCACCACAGCTTGAGTGCACGTGGTCTTTGACGCTCCCCCGCATGGGGCGCCAGTTTCTTGTGGTTTTTAGGCGGGCGTTTTGAAGTGATGCTAAAATGGTCACAATTAACTACGCTAGAATTAGTTGTACGATACGCTAGAGCATTTACGATTTAATTTAGAGATTACCAGACACAAAGCTACAAATTACAGCAAAAAAGTCACCAACAAAAATTTCGCTGTCAGGGGTCCTTTAATGTTGTCATTGCTGGATTTAGTTTCAGAGACAAGCCTTTAGGTACCGAATTAGATGTTAAATATGCAGTCAGCGTCGAATAGTGGAGATAGTACTTCACGTGTTTCTCAATTGTCGTCCTAATTTTCTGAAATGAGCGTGACTGCGGTTTGGGGGAATGGACCATTGCTGAACTATTCGGCAGTCAGTTCACTTTCGGCTGCGCCGGTTGTCGGGCGGCTTCAGAATAACTACAGAGGTTGTAGGCTGTCGTCGGTGATGTTGGGGCAACGGCGGGCCTCGGAACAGGTGGCACGGGAGTGTGCGATGAGGGAGAGTCCGCGGAGGCCATGTTTTCGGCAGGCACTGGAGACCAAGTACAAGCCACAGAGTATGGCTGTTTTTGCGCGAGGAAATAACGAGGGAAGGGGTCCAGGGGTCCCTCGTTATTTCCTTGCGCAAAAACAGCCATACTTTGTGGCTCGTACTTGGACATGAACCGACTAGCCCAGCAACTTGTACAGGGTGTCTACCGACCGGGAAAACCGGGAAAACCGGGAATTCTCAGGGATTTTGGGTAGTCTGGAAATTCTCAGGGAATACTCAGGGAAATTGTGCTCCCATCAGGGAAAATCCACAGTAACTTTATTGAAAGGCGACGAAAGTCGCGGTAGCGCTTGCTCGATATTTTGTGAACGCATTTTTCAAATCAAACGGCCGCTGCGGCTGCGGGGAAGTGGCGCACCTCGATGCTGTCATCGCCTTCGGAGCGGTAAAGTGGGAGAGAATCCGGCTAATGCGCGGCATGCGGGAACCGCGAACCATGGCACATCGTATCGCGCAATGTTGTCAGGGTGTTCTGTGAGTACGCGGTGTAGTTCTGTAATCTTTCTCGCGCGTGCTGTGCGTTAGTGCCCGATATGGTGTTTTTGTTATCGCCGCGTGTCAAGTAACAAGCATGATTAGTTGTAGAAGCGGTAGCAGTAGATATAACGAGCTTGAGTTATCTTGCACGCGATCGCGATCGTGCAGGAAGCGGATGTCTTCGACAAGGCTCGTATCCATGCTCGTATCTGGCAAGCCATCACGATCGGCGAGAAAAAAGACGCTTGTTGGCTGTTATCGGAGAGCTCACTCGCTCTGATCCCGAGCTTCAAACATGCTATTTAGGACTCCGTGAAGAATATAATAAATTTCCAGGCGGGAGCTAGCGTAACTAACGGGCCCATTCACAGCAAGTGAAAGCTTTTTTCTTTCTTTTTGTCCCGATGAGGGCACTGGTGAAACAAGATTTAGGCAGTCGACTGAAATTTTTTGGGGCTGCAGCTCGCAATTACCAGCCATACCACGTGGATGTTTGCTACAAAGCCGAATTACATAACTTTTCAGAGCCATGGCATAGCGGCGACCGAAATTCGCGACAGCGGCACGGGTCCCACATGCTCGATTCGGCGCGCGATGTCGGAAAACAGTAACGTTTGCACCATAATCGGATGTGCCGTAATTCAGGCTGTTGCCATGCTTTCATGCGATCTTAGCCCGCAGCTATATTGCTTTTTTTTGCGCAATTATATAGACACTCCGACGCGAATTGTTTGCCTTCGCCATTGTCTTCCTTATCAAGTCCAAATCGCGATTACATCACCCCGCGCGTCGTATGCTCCATGTGTGAGTGAAAGTGCGCGAGCGCTGCCGATGAACGGGGCTTAAGCAGAGATGAAACGAGCCGACCGTCTCATTCGCGCGATGGGCACAGATAGGAGCCGGCGCGTTGGGAGGGGGGGGGGGTGGCTGCGTGAGTCCGACAGGAAGTGCGTACTTTGTACCAGCGGGCGTGGTCGCGTGCGCCGCGGTATCATTAGTGGGGATCAGCAGACGGCTCATACCTTTGTAGGTGTTGTGCTCTAATTGCAAAACTTCCGTTGAAGCCATAGCAGTGGCAGATCCCAGGGGGGGGGGCGGTAGCGGCGATCGCCCCTCCCTCAAAACCAGCCCCCGCCCCCTCCCTTCAGTGCCTGTCGTCCACCTCCTTTGTCAGGCTGCTTGTCGAGTTTGCCCCCTTTGTCAGGTTGATTTGCCTGCCACTGTCCTAAAGGGGTAAAGAGAATCTTGTCCCTGCTCTTCACCTCTCATTGCTCTACCCTTTCCTGCTTCCCTATGCACATTTCCAACGAAGGCTGTTGTAAATATGCGTGACCCACCAAAATGCACTGCTGAGCCTTGGCTTCAGCCTTTGTGCCCCCCCCCTTCCCTTTATGTACCTGAATCCGCCCCTGAGCCAAAGATAGGGCACTTCTCTTAGTGCAGCGGCTGCGTTTCCTGAAGGAGCGAGCTGCTAGCCTATATTCATATAACATTCCTCTTTGTTGCTATCGGATTTACTATTTTGCTCTCGCGGTGAAACTGTGACTTTTTTTGTAACGTGGGATGGTTTGCGATGTTGTGCGTTCGTGGAGAGCAAATGGTTCGGTTGGGCAACATGATAGCAAATGCGTTGCATTGCTCTGGGCAACGCGCAAGGATTTGACAACAACCCGCAGCAGCAGAACAAGCACAATTCCACAGTTTATTAAACCCGCATTTGTTTCGTCTTTACATGTGACACTCTGGCAAGGCATCTAACTGTGATTGCTGCATCTCAGGCTCAACAAAATTTTTTTTCACGCAAAAAATAAAATAAAAGTTTTTTCATGTTCTTTATTAGTCGAGCATTCTTGTGGCATTTTCAGTTTAAGATTAATCCTTCAGTAACTATGCCTTGCATGAATGGTCGAATTTCAGTTTAACGAAGCTTCGATATAACGAAGTGAGTTGCCGCTATTACCAACTTCGCTATATTGAGGTTTATCTGTTCTATGTACTATTCAAATGGGATTAAGTCGTTTTCATTTTGTAACATGCGTATTGTGGAGATAGGTTTGCACTAGGCTTACCTATATGAGCGCGACCGTGTAGGGACGCGACGTTCTCCACTGCCGCAGCGAACAAAGACGCTACGGCCGGGTCCGTCGATTCTCCGGCACGGCGCAGAAACCACGCACGAGGCAGGGTAACAACAACAACACGGGTTTATTAACCCAAGATGCAGCACAGTACGACACTCACAGGCTTGCAGGCCGTAAGGGGGAACTCCGCAAGACCGATCGAGTACGCTTGCCAGCGGCGCTAAGACTACCACACAAAGGGCAGCGGTCGAGCACACGAACGAGAAGCCGCCTGCTAGAGCAGCGC
Source organism: Rhipicephalus sanguineus (assembly GCF_013339695.2). Lineage (NCBI taxonomy): Eukaryota > Metazoa > Arthropoda > Arachnida > Ixodida > Ixodidae > Rhipicephalus > Rhipicephalus sanguineus. The sequence goes on along the minus strand of NC_051181.1, from coordinate 175,177,690 downwards.
GTCAACCTCTCGTGCTAGCCTGAGAGCATCTGCCGCCACGAGCGAATCGTCGGGCGCATCTTAGCTCGTAGGAGAGGAGGATGTCACCAGCGGCCCAATGGGGAATGGCGCTGCGTTGTGACGTAGGCCCGCGCAGCGCGCCAGCGTAGCGTGCCCGGACATGCCAGCGCGGGACGGAGCCGACGCTTGGCTCGCCCAGACAAAGAGGCGCCCTGGCCGCCATCTTGGCGATTGCCGGTGCCTAAGCGCGCCCGGGCTACGCGGCCGGCACGCGCGCGGCAGCTGGGGAACGAGGCGCCAGGTAGGAGGACGCTCTCGATCCCCACATTCCCCCCTCCTAAAGACCGAGGCCAGCCTGTGAAAGAGGCTGTCCGAGGCCAAGTGGCAAGGTCAGCTCAGCCGCAAGGGGGCTGGCCCACGGGGCAAAGTCCAACAGGGGGGTGTCGTCTTCCTGAAGGTACAAGTCCATAGGTCGTCCATAACCACACAAAAGTTCCACCGAAAGTTCCACCACAAGGGGGAGCCCACTGCCGTAAGAAGGTCCGCAGCCCAGGAGGAACGGGGAAGACTGCACAAGGGCGGGCAGCCAGCCCGCTTGAAGGTCACCGGACTGGAGAGGTTGGCAGCCGGGAACGTACGAGGCGTGGCTGCCAGTTGCGTGCGGCAGCCCACTGCCGGAAGTCGCTGGGACGGGGGCCACACAGGAACGGCAGGCCGGAACAGCAGGCAGCCAGGAACGGAAGCCGGAGCGACCACGCTCGGGCCTGGGCCAAAGCTTGAGTGGGCGGACCAGCCGCCGAGGGCGGCTGCCGAAGCTGCCAGGTGGGTTAGGCAGGGTGGTGGTGTCTGCAGGCCCGAAGGCAGGAACCCGGCCACAGCAGGAGGGACCAGGGGACAGCAGGCCAGCTGGTCAGGAACAGGCTGGTGGCACGGTAGAGCCACGCGCAGGGAGACGACTGGGCGACGCAGGAGTGCACAGTAGTGCCCCCGGCATAGCCGGCTTGCCAAAAAAGGTGCCTGCCTGACAGTGCTGCCCAACAAAGGGGGCGCTTGCCAGGTTATGGCTTGGACAACACGTCAGAGGGTATTTTCGACCAAGAGGGCCTTCTACCACTTCCGGACGTGTGCCACCGCACCTTAGCGCTTATTCTCCATTCACTGTCATGGTATGGAATAAAGTCCAGCTACCTGTCAGTGGGAGAAAGGTTGCTTAGGTGCGTTTCCGCAGGTTGTACCGATGGCGTGGCTTGGAGCCAGCCTTCTCACGGTTTTCCTGCGGTTCGGTGACCGCCTCCCCCCCTCCCAAGTCGTTGCTGCGGGCAACGAAGGGTTTGAGGTCGGAGACGTTAACTGGACCGCCGACTTGTCTCCCTTGGGAGTCAGCCAGCTTGTACACCAGATGCGACATTTTGGTCTGCACTCGGTATGGGCCCAACCACTTGGCCGACAGGGAGGCAGAGATGCCTTTGGCGGCGTCACTCAAGACGTGATTGCGCCTGAGGACGAGATCGCCGACATCGTAGTGCACTTCCCGATGCGACCGGTCGTATTGAGCCTTCTGTCCAGCTCGCGCTTTTGCCAGGTTGGAACGCGCCAGGTCGAGGGCTGCGTCCATCCGTGAGCGCAGTTCCGCCGCGTAGCCAGACGGGCCGGCTTTCGTGGCGGACGCCCCGCTGCCGCACCGCAGAACACGGTCCATGGGGTTAGGCAGCTCTCTCCCGAAGTTGAGGAAAGCGGGCGTGTACCCGGTTGAACGGTTCACCGTGGACCGCAAGGAGAAGCCTATCTCGTTAAGATAGGCATCCCAATCCCTGTGTTGCTGCGCAAAGGCTGTCAGCAAGGGCTTGAGGTTTCGGTTTATCCGCTCAGTCGGGTTGGCCTGTGGGTGATACGTGGTTGTTTTGCGGTGCTTAATGCCAAAGGCAGCACACGCATCCACAAACACCTTGGCCGTGAAATAGGAAGCATTGTCCGTGATCAACTCCGCCGGAAAGCCAAAGCGGGTAAAGACCTCGGTCAACTTGTCCCAGATTGCGCGTGCCGTTAGCATCCGAAGGGGAAACAGCTCGACCCACTTCGTGAAGTGATCAGTGACAGCCAGGAGAAAGACATGGCCTCTCCGGCTTCTTGGGAAAGGTCCCATAATGTCACAGGCCGCGACTTGCCACGGTTGTTGGCTGTCGATCGGCTGCATGAGCCCGGGAGGCTTGCCCCCACGAGGCTTCACGCATTGGCACACGCGGCATGAGCGGGCGTAGTGAAGGGCATCACGCTTCATGCCAGGCCAGGTAGCAGAGCGGCACAACTTTTGAAAAGTCTTAAGGCCACTCGCATGTCCGGCCAACCGCGAGTCGTGGAAATAGCCGAGGGTGGCTTTCCTTAGACTGCGGGGTATCACCACCTTGAAAGACTCCTGGGGAGCTTCTTCAGATGGGACATAGCGCAGGAGAACGCCATCAGCATCAAGCAGATACGAATCCAGCGTGCCCGCAGCAATACCAGTCTGCGTCCGGCACTCGGCGCCGACAGCAATACCAGCTGTCCGTTTGCGCCCGGCGGCTTGACCGCCCCGCTCCTCTTGGGAGCTCAGCTCTTTGAGCCCGTCAACAATTTGCTGACAAAACGGATCGTCCTGTTGTGCCTTAAGTAGGTCCTCTCTGCTGAAGACGATACCGGCGGACGTTACAGGGTCTACCAGGTATGCGTCCTCACCCGAGGCGGTCGACTCGAAAGTCACTGCGCCGTCGGGGTTCGCGCCTTTCGACCCATTGGAGCCAGGGCCCCCTGAGTCTACTCGTTGCGAGTGCTCTTGGGAGTGGCGGACATAAGTGTCAGACGCCAGAACGGGGGCACGCGACAAGGCGTCGGCCACGACGTTCGAACTCCCTTTCCGGTAGCGCACAACAAAGTTGTACCGCTGCAAGGTCAACGCCCAGCGCGCGAGGCGGCCCGAGGGCTCGCGCAAGCGCTTAAGCCAGGTGAGTGCCATGTGGTCCGTCTCCACCACGAATGGCACGCCGTCGACGTAGCAGTCGAACTTCCGGAGAGCAAAGACTATAGCGAGACATTCCCGTTCAGTCACGCTGTAGTTGCGCTCGGCGGCGTTAAGTGCCCGGCTAGCTCAGGCGGTAGAGCATGAGACTCTTAATCTCAGGGTCGTGGGTTCGGGCCCCACGTTGGGCGCCAGTTATGTGGAGATAGGTTTGCACTAGGCTTACCTATATGAGCGCGACCGTGTAGGGACGCGACGTTCTCCACTGCCGCAGCGAACAAAGACGCTACGGCCGGGTCCGTCGATTCTCCGGCACGGCGCAGAAACCACGCACGAGGCAGGGTAACAACAACAACACGGGTTTATTAACCCAAGATGCAGCACAGTACGACACTCACAGGCTTGCAGGCCGTAAGGGGGAACTCCGCAAGACCGATCGAGTACGCTTGCCAGCGGCGCTAAGACTACCACACAAAGGGCAGCGGTCGAGCACACGAACGAGAAGCCGCCTGCTAGAGCAGCGCGTCAACCTCTCGTGCTAGCCTGAGAGCATCTGCCGCCACGAGCGAATCGTCGGGCGCATCTTAGCTCGTAGGAGAGGAGGATGTCACCAGCGGCCCAATGGGGAATGGCGCTGCGTTGTGACGTAGGCCCGCGCAGCGCGCCAGCGTAGCGTGCCCGGACATGCCAGCGCGGGACGGAGCCGACGCTTGGCTCGCCCAGACAAAGAGGCGCCCTGGCCGCCATCTTGGCGATTGCCGGTGCCTAAGCGCGCCCGGGCTACGCGGCCGGCACGCGCGCGGCAGCTGGGGAACGAGGCGCCAGGTAGGAGGACGCTCTCGATCCCCACAGTATTAGAGAGTGACATCACCGAGCGATATGGTCTCTACCCATCTTGACATAAAACAAAGTTCTGTTTCACTCAGGGAATTTTAGCAAAAACACTCAGGGAAAACCTGGAAAACTCAGGGAATTTAGAAATGTCAACTTGGTAGACACCCTGTTGTACTTCTAGGCACTGGAGAGCTGGCACCGGCACGGGCAGCGTTCCTGGCCGGCTGCGAGTTCTGCGGGTGCCAGCAGCTGGTCCTAGTGGTGAGCAGTCCTTGATAGTGGAGGGCAGCATTGCCACGCCTTCTAAGCTGTTGTGAAGGCCGTCGGCGGCAAGGACCCTCCAAGGCGGCATCTCATGGAAGGCGTGGTCGAGTTAGAAGACACAGCGACCCAGTTCTTTCCGATGGCAGAGGCGGTGCATTTTGTTTACGAATCGGGAGGCCTCTCTATTGAACTAGTGTACAAACTTCTTGTTCGCTGCTCGTTGTCAGCAGTTTGGAGCTCTGGGTAGCGGCAGGCTGACGCAAAGTTCCAGGTGTGGTCGCTCCTGGTGAATTCTTTCAGTGAGTTCTCTGAAGTTCGCCAGGGCCTGCACGCAACCATTGTCTGCAATGTCCACAGTTCCCACATGAATCACCAGCCTTGGCAGTGTCGGTGGCAAACGGTGGAGCAGGCCGTGGACGTCATTGAAGCATGCTCCGCAATACGAAACGAACGCAGGAGTTCCAGGTTCCAGGGAATTGAACATTTCGTGTACGTACTTGATCGAAGAATCTCCAATGATAGCACAGCTTATCGGAATGCGCGGGAAACGCGCAGCCAACCGTTCAGCAGTGGGATGGATGGCAGCCATTGCTGTAGAACTGAAGAAGCTTTTCCAATGGGACAAATGTACCTGGGAAGAGACACAACTAAGCGGTTATGTTAATTTTATTTGCCAACGGTTTCGAGCGGTCTTCGTCAGGGCTTTTGAGCAAATACGGCACTATGCGAACATCACAAATCGTCATGGTCAGTTTTAGTTGAAGAAAAGAAAGGAAGAAAGTAATAAATCATCAGGTTGACAGTGGTGACGTAGAATGTGTCAAACAGCTCTTCTCGGCTCATTCGCTAGAGCAAGCCAACAAGAGAATGTGGAAACGAGCGCCGTTTTGGCGGAGTGGAGCAGCTGCCGTAGATCGAAAATCATGACTTCCATGTCATGTACAGCATCACTTACTTGCCACACTCATGGTGCACTCTCGGCCGGTTCGGTAGCTTGATATACACCAAAGTTGGTATAGCGCGAGGTGACTGTATGACGAACATGAATGACAGGTGGTAACGTGAAAATCGTGACTTGCATGACATGTACAACATGGTTTACATTACACTGTGTTTGTGCGCTTCCGGCCATTTTGTTAACTGGATGTATACCAAAGTTGCTATGGCATGACATGGGTGCATGACGAACAGAAATTACAGATCATGCGTTGTATATACCAGATTCTACATGCATGCATGCATGACAAACATGCGATACATAGTGAACTAGATATCATGACATGAATTACTTATCTGCCTCAAAGACGAACAAGGCGATATATGCAGCTCTTTGCTGGCTGCTTTGCATTAGATTGATTCCCACAATGCGTGGGATCTGCCGGATTGACACAAAAGGCACAATTATACGGTCACGTCACGCGCTACCAATCTTGGCGCATATCAAGCCAGCGAACTGACCGTGGGTGCACCATGAGCATGGCATGTAAGTCATGCCTTACATGACATGCGTGCCAATGTTTTCATGTTACCACCTGGTATTTATGTTTGTCGTACAGTCATGTCACGGAATGCCGATTTTGGTGCATATCAACCCAGGAAACCGGCCGCAATTGCACCATGGGCTTGGCATGTTAATCATGCCTTACATGACATGCGTGCCATTATTCTCATGGTACACACTGTTATTTATGTTTGTCGTACAGTCACGTCACGGAATGCCGATTTTGGTGCATATGAAGCCAGCAAACCAGCCGCGAGTGCACCATGAGCATAGCATGTAAATGATGCCTTACATGATACCCGTGCCATTATTTTCATGGTACACACTGTTATTTGTGTTTGTCGTACTGTCACGTCACGGAATACCAATCTGTAGCAGGCAGTTTTCATGGCGCACTGATCGTTATATGTCAGCCCAAAGGCGTCAATTTTACACCAAACATAATTAAGAGCTGCCCGGCAATGTTATTGCGCATGAACCTTCTGCAGCAACCATGCGAAACAAGCTGCACTAGTGCAGGGGAGACGCAAACATTCCCCGAAACAACATTTGTGAATTCTCATTGAAACGCTTGCCTCACAAAGGCTGGTATCAGTCGCGGGAACAAATTTCTCCCGCCGTATTCTGTGTGGCCACACAGTGCGTCGCTTGGCATCCTTTTTCCCGCTGGGAATAGCAAAGAGGGCTTTGCCCATTTCCCGCCGGCTGCTGCACCCAAAAGTGCAGCACCCAGGCATTCTTGGATGCCTCGACAGGCTTGCGATAAAGTGTCAAAACGATACGGGATGTCGTAATGTTCCTGCACTCTTTTCTAAGGCTATAAAAACAATCGCCCTTCAAAGCGCCATGCGTCGGCGGCACGGAGAGAGAGAGAAGTGAACTTTATTAAAGCACCAGCGGAGGTAGCAGGGTGCCACGCAGGGCCCTCTTGCTACCCGACTATATGCAGTCATCAAGTTGCGTCTCGACGCTTACGCCGGGGAACCCAACGTTCTCCACGAGGCTGTCGCCCCTGGGTCCCGTCAGGTGCGTCCCTGCGCGTTTGGCGAGCGAGAGCTGTCTCGATCCGCTGGACCGCCTGTAGCTGTTGCCCTAAGTCCTGAGCCGTTACGGCACTGGCAATGTCCGTTGGCAGTCTGCCTGGGTAGGCCGCTGCCTCTTCTGGATTCAGTTTACAATCCCACAACACGTGAGTTAACGTGGCGGTGTACTGTTACACACACTAACTACACTTTGCACTCTCGTAGACGTCGGGGCACATGAAGCGCGCGAGTGCAGGCGTGAGCACCGAGTTCGTTTGCAGCTGTCTGTAGAGTACCGCCTGTTCTCTGGTGAGCTGCGGGTGTGGGTCCGGCATGGAGCGACGTGCGCTCCGGTACCTTTCCAGCACATCCGCGTAGCTCATTACCAGTTCGGCTTCTTCTTCGTCGTCTTCATCGTCGGTGGCTACTCCCTCCGCTAAGACGAGGGACGTTGGTGCCACCACGCGGCGAGTAAGACCTCGTGCAGCGACGTTCGCCGTCTCATGGCGGTTTGGGGAGTTGCTCCCGAAGGAGCAGCCTTGATGCGCCGGTAACCATTGGAGACGAGTCCGCAGTCCGTCGGTGCACTGTCTGTCACTGCACTTCACCACGCGCACCGCACTGGCACACACATTATTTCTGCCGTAGTTCCGGACCGCTGTGCGCAAGTCGCTCAGGATCGTTGTACACTTGTTGTCGGCGAGGGCCAGCGCAATGGCGGCTTCTTCCGCCTGATGCGCTTGCTTCGCACGGACGCTGCAAGCACTGTAGATTTCGCCAGTTGTGGCGCGTATTGCTACGGCCACGTATGTGTCTTCTTTGTCTTTGTATTTAGCGGCATCCACGTATAAGGCGCCGTTATCGTTGGCATGTGCTTCAGTGAGGGCCTTGGCTCGTGCGTCTCGTCGGCCTTGGCTGTGCTCCGGGTGCATGTTCTTTGGTAGGGGCGCCACCACCAGTCGGCGGAGGGCCCTTTCCGGGAGGGCGTGATGTCTGTTCGCTTCGTTGTCAGTAGTGTTCATGCCTTGGCCTAGTCTGGCCAGGATGCCTCGTCCCGTTCGTGTGGTTTGGAGTCTCTCGCGCTGAGATGTTCTTTGCGCTTCTGCGATTTCTTCGAGGGTGTTGTGCACCCCCAGCTTCGAGCACCATGCCTAGGACACTGTCCGGCACGGAAATGTCCGGCACGGAAATGGGCCCAAGATCACACACATCATGTCATCACCACTTGAGCACGGGTCCTCGTCTTGACTTCCGCTCTCAGTTCCTCCAGGCTTTCCTCGCGGCACGTGGCGATCTTTGCGTCCAGTGTTTCATGGTCCTCTCGCGTCAAAGAAGTAGATTGTATTACCTGACTGAAGAGGATGTCAGCCTCCTCAGTAGTGTTGCCTTTCTCATCCAGAATGACTTCTTGCCTTGAGAATCCTGCATGGTGGAAACAACTTTGCACACTTGAGGCTTTCACTCGAATGTGAAGAGCTGAGCGCAAGCCCATGTTGTACTCTTTTGCATTGTGTGCACAGAGAAGCATTCGCTGGAGGACTTGGCAGTGATAGAGAACCTTCATGTTTTGAATTACGCCTTGGTTCATCATTTGAATGACTGCTGTTGCATTTGCTGATAAAATTGAGTTCATCCACTTGACCGTGAGCAGGGCAATTATCCACAATAAAAACAACGTTCCTGTTCTGCCGGGTAAATCTTCTAGCCTCTTGCCACAGCCAGGTCTCGAACATTGCTTGTGTCATCCAAGCTTTCCCGTTCACGTGGTACATGACGGGCAGCCTAGGCACGCCTTTGAAGCAGTGTGATTGCTTTGATTTCCCCACAACCACCATGTTCAACTTCTTACTACCATCTGTGTTGGCACCTGCTAGCACCACATTACGCTGCTCGCTTCGCTTTCCACCTGCATAGGTTTCCCCCTGGTAAGCAAGAGTCTTAGTAGGGAGTGCTTTGTAAGACAATCCCATTTCATCAGTGTTAAACTCGTCTCTTTGTTTGTAGGCTTTCAAAATTTCTTGCTACCTCCCCTCTTGCCAGTGGCTACAGAGATCTCCGTTGGCTGCCGCACTTTCTCTGGAAACTGTCTCAAGGACAAGACCGTGCTGCTTTTTAAAATGGCTCAGCCAGCCATTGCTCACCCTGAAGTCCTCGATCCGAGAAGAAATCTCTTTGGCCTTCTCTTCCAAAATAGAGCTGCTGATCAGGAAGTTCGCACTGCGCACACGCTTGAACCAGAGGAAAAGCTTATCCTCAATTTCTTTGTGCGCCATCGTCCTCATCCGCATTCTGTCCGTGGCAAAGTTCCCAAGCTTGACAGCTTTTTTGACCTTCCCTTTGTTCTTCCGTATCCTCGACAGCGTGGCGGGATATCAAACTTTTCCACGATTTCTGTCTTCAAAATCTTGTTGCGCTCAAGTTCTTGGATGATTCTTACTTTCTTTGCGCATGAAATTGCATTGTGCTGCCGTTTTATTTTTTGTTGTTGTTTCCATCTTGAATCTACGATAAGACGTCAATGCCGCAGACAGCAAACTAAACCAACTATGGTGGCCAGATTGGTGCGCAGCACACGCGAACATGTGTGATCGCTTGATTGGCTTGGCTAGGCAATATTAGCTTCGCTACTTGTTTTTTTCATAGCTGTTAGACTGCCATGGCCCTTTCTGACATTCATGGATTTCGCCCGTTTTAGTTTCACTTAACCGAAGTTAGCAAAAAGAGTGTTCTTGTTACCCGAAACTTTTTATCATTAAATATATAGGAGACCAACCAAATGTGCCTACATAGTTTCGTTTATGCAGGTTTCCTGCTTAACCGAGTTTCCTGTAGTGGGAGTCAGCCCCCCCCCCCCCTGAAATTTTGGTGAAGTACATGTTCTTACCAAAAATAAGTAATGACAATAGGTGTTTTTCTCAAATAGTCAAAGTTTTCAGCAAGTGGGCCCCCCCCCCCCCCCCCCGAAAGGAATTCCTGGCTACAGGCCTGATGGGAGTCCACTGTACTTTTCATACTTAATTATAATTCTTGTCCAACTTCACAAGCACTGTGCCAATGATAAAGGCTCTATGATGCATTTGGAAACATTTTTAAGGAATATCTAGCTGCGGTGTTTTCAGCAACAAACTAATCGTACATCAATTTTCATTTTTGCGACAATTGGCAGGTTGGCCATGCTAGACAAGTGCAATTCAGTGTGTGCAGGCCCAAGCCAGCTCACCTCACTGTCTCAACAGAGGACAGAATGCAGTAATGGTCACTGGGTTGCAACTGGGATGCTGGAAAAAAAGGGGAGGATGGAGTTGTGCAGCTTAATTGCATTGCCAATCACGAAGCCAATCATCCGAGAAGCAAACAGAGGAGCAATAACTCTTGTTGCAAACAGTGTAGAAGAGTCGAGGAAGAATGAAGCAGTCGTAAATTACTGCAATAATTGTAAGGTTCTGACAAATGTGTCAAGTTCCGAAACAGCTTGCTTGGTGTACATGTACAAAGTTGATAGCTTAGCAGTAAGTTGAAAAAAAAAAGCAACCATTCCTGCATAGACTGGCTTTGCAGTTGCAGAGCAGTATTTGAAGCGATCATACAGAGATAATTTTGACCAAGGCAGTTTCAGCGATGAGTTGAATGAGAAATGGTGTCATTTTATGTTGAATGCTACTCAGGAAAGGCGAGTGATGTCAGCTTACAGACTGTTTGAACTTCTGTCACTATGTGGCAACAGAGATACATTCTGTAGAAATATCAATGCCTAGGCTGTTCTCCAAGATATCCATTGCACAGTGCACCTTATTAGCAGAGAAACAACTTGTGACACTATCCTCTGGGCGTGTAATAAATGTACATACAAAGTTGAACAAAAGGGTACAACAAAAAAACCTTATCTTTGAAGTTCTTAAGTGTAGGAAGGAAACAGCAAGTGCCCTTGATGAGTCTAGGGTGTAAGAGGCAGGCAACATGATCGGGTCACTTGGTTGGCGGCATGCACTTTTTTGGTGCATAGCCTGAAAAGTAATATTGTCACGGGGTCATGACATGGACAGAGGCAGCAGTCGGCTTGTTCAAGACTAAACTTTTTATTTGGGTGAACCTGTGCCCAGTAAACGAGAAGTCAAACTACAAGCGATACATGCTTGCACTGATAGCAATGAACAGAGCGTCGGCCGCCGATAATCTGATCTGCAGTAAGGCGCGTCGGCATTTATACATGCGCCATCAAACATTCAAGCTTTATTGCTGGTGGCCGTGCTAGTTCCAGAATAAACTCAACTGTTTGCATTCGCGCGCTCAAGCCTATTGGAAGATTCTAAAATAATCTGGAAGGTTACCAGGCATTAGGACACAGCTTGCGCAAGGCAGTGGCTATGCGTGAAGCGGACTAGTTACATAAAGATAACAAAAGAAGCATGCGTGGCAATATACCAATCTTGATTTGCTTCTCTTCACATGATATATGTCTTCATAATATTCTTATGGCAGGGATGCAGTCGTAACATCCATATTTGCCTCTGTGTTCAACTTGACTGTTTGCAAAAACTCCTAGCAGTATCCTTTTCTGTGTTGGCTGCCTCAAGAAGATAGTGGATCACATCGTCCTTGAAGTACTGCCCGTGACACTTCATGCCGACTTCTAAAAAGGCTACATTCAGTAAAAACTACTGCGATATTTGGTGACCGTTGCAGCCTGATAAAAGTCTGACTCTGCCAAAAAAGTTAGCAAATATTTGAACCCGACCTCATTGTTAAAGTGGTCAAGAAGTACTTTTCACTGTTACGCTTAGTCCTTCTGCTGTTCAATAAGCGAGGGCATAGTACCTCTTGTCAACAGTGGAAAAAACAGCGCGAACACAGGATGAAGGAAGGTGACACGAGGACAGGCGCTGACAGCCAAGTGAAAATTTTTATTGAAGAAGCCAAGTACATATAGATACAGGAAAGCATGAAAAAAGATTAGGTTAGAATTTTAATCCCGTGCATGACATCAGATAGCGGATTTCCTTGTCTGACAGATCAAGCGATGGAACGCTTACACATTGCTCGCCCTTCGGTGGATAGCAAAGGCCTCGAACATCTCGCGCGTGCGCCTTTGACGATAGTGTTTTTGGAGGGTGACATCGGACAGGCTGGGGGGCACGCACGCTTGGCAAAATGTGTGGCAAGATTACTTCCTACACTGATCGTTCATGAATTGCCGTGTTCCCGAAGCCGCTCGCTGATGCACTGCCCAGTCTGTTCCACATACACCCTGCTGCACGAACATGGCATTTCATACACATGTGGCGCACTCGATGAAGGGTTTCCTTCCTTCGTCCTGTGTTCGCGCTGTTTTTTCCACTTTTGAGTAATGTACGAACTAGCCCGTCTTTCGCCGCTTGTTCAGTTTGTACCTCCTGTCAGTGTGATGGTTCCTCATGTTCAGAAATTCATGCATATCTTCAATCTTTGTACACTGGTAGAATTGGGTGTTAAAGCTTGTGCTCTGTACCTGGAAGTCATTGCAGCAATCTGCAACTTCATTCTTGAAAATAACTTTTCAATTGCTTCTATGCCGCCGCAGCTTCTCAATAGTTGTGCCTGGTAAAGAAAAAATGTTTGTTGGTGGATCCTCTCCAAAGAGCTGAAAAGCAGAACCCATTTTCGTCTTCTCAAAGTTGTTCGGTACAGCATGCACATTCAATATTCCAGGTGTTGCCCTGCATGCGAGGGCACTGTTGTCAAGCAAGGGTGCTCTCTTCGAAATATGTGTGGACGCTTGTCTATCTGAGTTCTTGAAAGTTTCCAAGAAGCCATTTATGAATATTCTTGACAAGATGAAGAAAATCGGAAAAAGATCACAGAACTGGCTACTGTCGTGCCTGGGTATTTGGATCCGTCCCTTCTCGGCAACCATGCTGTTGCTACGAGAGGGCAGCGTCGTACCCGGACTCCGTTTGGTAGCGTAGTCGAGTCTCCGGGTTGAGGAACTGATGCTAGCAAGATGGGAAAACAAGAACAAGTTTACTGGCACTTTTTGTACACTCAATTTACAACGTTACAAGGGAAGAGTTCAGCGACGAGCGAATTAGATGAGCCTGTTACCGAGGGCTCAGAGCCCCATTTCTCACTCAGCACCGTTGTTTTAACCCCTCAATTTGGCTCCTCCTTCTTGATGACCACCAATCACACACACGACACCTCCCACCATGGCACAGTCCATTTCACTGTCGCTGAGGGGTCGTTGCACACTTGAAGCAACAAGGGTCCGGCGGTTGACGGCACGCAGGTGGGGGAAGCAAGACAACAGGTTCCTCGGGCTTGCTCCTGCAGTTCTTTCCCCGAAGGCAAAATGTGCTTGCTCCTGCAGTTCTTTCCCCGAAGGCAGCAAAAGGTTTGCGGAGACTCCCGTCCAAACATACCCGTCAGGTGGCTTCGGCAGCGTACCAAGCCAAGCCCAGGTGGCCCATTGTCTCGGCTTTGCCGTCCAGACTTTGAGGCCGAGATTCTGCCCATTGTTGGTCACTCGTTGTCCCAGAAATTCCGTTTCGTGGAAGGATGCAGGTGTTCTAGCAGTGTGAGAACGCCTCGCCCGCACATTCTCATGGTCAGCGCCTCGCCACCGACTGCCAGTCATAACAGCCTCCTCCCTCGCCAGTGGAGAAACGGAGGGTAGCAGCCAACGCTGCTGCTCGAAGGGTCGACGTAATTTGCCACCGTTGAATGCCCAACGCTCGTCTTCGCCTGAAGCATTGTCCTGGTCAGTTGCAACCCAAATTCTGCGGCCTCTCTGAAACTCAACCACATGCAGAGCAAGCACTCGGCCCGCCTCCGAGCAAACCAGGCCAAAAGAGGGTTGGTATACAAACTTTCACTACTAGCTTTTACGAAATGCTGACACTCAAAACTCTCAGGACTCACTTATGCTGAGAAGCCAAACGTGCTACATCACTCAATTACACAAATAAAGGAAAGAAGATGACTCTTAAGGGCTCGTTTTCTTTGTTAGACACAATATTAATGAGAACTAACAGACAATAACGCCAAGGAAAGTATAGGGGGTGTTATCTGTAGTAATACTACAGATAACACCCCCTATACTTTCCTTGGCGTTATTGTCTGTTAGTTCTCATTAATATTACACAAATAGTTGCACGAAAAAGAAAAAAAACTCAAATATCAATTTGGAGACATTGGGAAGAGCACCCCAGAATCACTTAGAAAGAGCGGCTAAGCGCGTCAGCGTTTCTATTCAATTTGCCCTTCTTGTACTTAATGTCGAAATGATATTGTTGAAGAATCAAACTCCACCTCAGAAGGCGACTGTTCTTTGATGTCGTGGTTTGCAGCCAGGTAAGGGGACAATGGTCCCGTCTCTGCGGTGAACTTGGCGCCTCCGAGATAACACTGCAATTTATGAATGGCCCACACAATGCAAGCGCACTCCTTTCTGAAGCGCAGTACGCCATCTCACGAGAGCTCAATTTTCGGCTCAGGTAGAACATGGGATGTTCATTACCATCGTCGTCCTTCTGACATAGAACAGCACCTAGGCCTCGATCACTCGCATCACACTGGACCGGGAACTCTCGGTCGTAATCGGGAGCTCGCAAAACCGGACGGCCAATCAGTACCGCCTTCAGGCTTAAGAAGGCAGCTTCCTTCTTTTCATCCCAGACTACGTTCGTCGGTTCTGTCCCGCGGAGAGCATCGGTCAAGGGTCTTGCCAAGGTGGAATAATCTCGGATGTATGGTTGTAATACCCAGTGAGCCCCAAAAATGCCCTAACGTCTGTCTTTGTCTTTGGTCGCGGATAGTCGGCTACTGCGGTCATCTTAATCTCACTAGGTTTCCTGAAACCTTGACCTACGTTGTGACCTAAATAGTCTACGGTTGCTCTCGCAAGACAACACTTCTCAGCCTTTACGGTAAGCCCTGCCTGACGCAACCGGCCGAACACCTCTCTTAAGTGCACCAAATGATCTGTCCATGACTCGGAGAAAACCGCAATGTCATCCAAGTAAGGCACGGCAAATGCCTCACAGCCCTTTAGAACCCTATCCATAAGGCGCGAGAAGCAAAATGGGGCATTTTTGAGCCCGAAGCTCATCATAGTGGGTTGATAGCTGCCCGTTGGGGTGACGAAAGCCGCGTATCTGCTGGCTCGCTCCGTGAGCGGCACTTGCCAGTAACCTCTAGTAAGGTCTAGCGTAGTCACGTAGGCTGCTCGACTGACCTGTTCCACCCTCTCTTCAATGTTAGGAATTGGATACACCTGGTACTTTGTGATAGCATTTACTAACTTCTGATAGTCCTACTACGGGCCTCGGCTCTTTGCCCGGAGCCTCCACCAAGATCACAGGAGAAGCGTATTCGCTCTCTGAGTGTTTAATTACTCCTAATTCGAGCATGCGCTTGACTTCTTTATCTAGAATACCTCTCTGTCGTGGAGATAATCGATAACAATTTGACCTCACGGGTTCCTCGGAGGTCAACTCAATGTCGTGCTCAGCCAAGTCCGTTCGGCCAGGCCTGTCGACGAAGCAGTCATCAAACTCCGTTATTAGTTTGCCGAGCTCGGACAACTGAGATTCCTTTAGTTCCTCTATCTCCTCAGTTCTCCTAAGAAGTTCTTTAGCGCTACCCCTCCTTTCGCTTAAACAAACAAAGTTGTCCTCCATCTCTTCAGGAACGTTCAGTGTCATGTTCACTACTGCCTCGCTTTGCACGTAAGGCTTCATTAAGTTGCAATGATAAATGCGCACCTCTTTACGTCTCCCTGGGGTTTTCACCACGTAATTGGTTGTCGGACAGTTTTGCAACTACATCAGCGGGTCCTTCCCACTGCACTTCGAGCCTATTCCGCTTTGACGTCTTTAGCAACATCACCCTGTCGCCGACACCGAAAGTTCGTTGACGGGCTGTCCTATCATAGTAGACTTTGGATCGAGCCTGGGCTGACTTCATGCTGGCCTCCACAAGTTCTTTAGCGTTATATAACCGCTCCAGCAAATTCAGAACGAACTCTACTGCTGTAGGGTCTTCTCCGTGCCCTTCCCACGCTTCACGCACCATTCGCAAAGGCGAGCGCAGTGATCTTCCGTAAAACCAACTCAGCGGGGCTAAAGCCAATGGATTCATGGGGTACCGACCTCAAAGCGAAAAGGGGCTGCTGGTAGGCACTCGTCCCAGTCTCGCTTGTTCTCATAACACAGTCCTCTAAGGACGCGCTTAAGGACGGAGTTGCCACCTTTCTACGCTATTGCTCTGCGGATGATGGACTGAACTGTGCACTATTTTTATGCCGCATCGCTCAAGGATGAGGTGGTGAGAACGCTAGTGAATACGCTGCCTTGGTCACTTTGGATCTCGGAAGGAAATCCTACTCGCGAAAAGACCGACAACAGCGAATCCACAACACTCTTTGACGTTACCTCACGCAGCGCTACCGCCTCTGAAATTTAGTGGCTGGGCATAACAAAGTTAGAATGTACCGACATCCTGTCTTGGTCACAGGAAGTGGCCCGACTACATCTATCACCAACATCTGAAACGGCTCGGTAATAATTGGTACTAGCACCATAGGTGCTTTCCACTTGCGCCTTTCCGACTCGCTGGCATGTGTCGCAGGAACGCACAAAATTCTCCACGTCTTTGAAAACATCCAGGCCAGTAATACTCCTGTAACAGCCTCAGCTTAGTTTTTCTGTGTCCAAGGTGACACGACCACGAACTGCCATCTGAAAGTCGCAGTAAGTCTGCGCGATACTTCTGGGGAACGACCAGCTGGTCTCGCTCCACTCCGCGCTTATCTTTGTATAAGCGATACAACACGCCATTTCTCAGCTGGAAAGAAATGTTTTTCCTGGCGGGTTTACTCGTTCTCTGACGCTCCCTGATCTTTTGAATGGTGGGATCCTCTAACTGTTCAGTAACTACTTATCTCTGTTCCCACTCAGGAGTGAAGTGAAACTGTTGATACCGGCGGCAGTAACGCACACTCAAGTCCACCCTCATTCTGCGGTTCGTGAGATTCATTCTCTGTTTGTCCGATCTTGGGTGCCTCGTTATCACAGTTGTCCGAACTACTTCCTTCGCTTCTGCTTCGGTTCTGTCGCGTGTTTCCTCCTTAGCGTTATTCTCAGAAGTTAGCTGAGTTGCCAATTCTCGGGCCTTTGAGCGGGTTAAGGCCTGTACTACCCGGTCACTAAAAAGGATGCCCCTTTCTCGCAATAACATATCAGACTGTTTGAGAACAAGTAGGGATATGATTTAGGAAGCTTTCCTGAAACCGCAGCCCTCGGTTACTAGTTTACCGAAAGGGCCCTCAATGACCACCGTTGCAATGGGCAAGCATACGCTCTGCTCTTCCACCACCCTGGCGGATCCACGAGCATTGTCCCGTGTAGTCGGATGATGACACATAGGACGGGTGGACAACATCCATCGTTGCCGCCAAGTCGCGCAGCACTTTGCATGGCCTCCCATTCACAACCAGGTCATGCATGTAAGGCTCTAATAACCTCATGTTTTCTTCGCAGTCACTGACATACGAAAACGCCACCCTTTCTTTTTTGCAGTTCACCGCTATGTGACCCGTCTCATTGCATCTGTAGCAAGTGAGTGGCTTCCTAACTTCAAAAGCATTCTTTGCTTTTTCCACATTGTGCACTTTTTCAGTTTGCTCACCATCACCCTTCTTTTGAAAGTGGCCAGAAGGAACTTTTTTTCCGTCTTTCTCGTTTCGAGAGCTCGAAAAGCGCTTTCTGTAATGGTTATTGCACTTGAATTGGCATTGTAGCTCCCATCAGCTCCCCCCGCTGCTGTTACCCTGTCTACGCGACACGTACTCCTCGACGAGTTCGGCCGCTTTCATCGTAGAACTTACGTCACCCGATCCTGTAACCAATTTCTTTCCTGCTCTGGGAGACACTTGCAAAACTGTTCCATCAAAATTCTCTCTACTACCGCGTCCCTGTCATTGTAGGACTCAGTGCTCTTTAACCATTCAATCAAATTCGCTTTCATGTTGTACAGAAAATCGGGATAGCTCTCGCTCCTAGACTTCTTAGCGCCCCGAAATCTCTGCCTGAACGCCTCTGCGCTCAGTCTGTACTTTCGCAGAAGGCAAGCCTTGACCTTCTCGTAGTCGTCGGCGTCCTCCTAGCTGAGTCGCGCAATAACCTCTGCCGCCTCGCAGGGTAGAACCGTAAGTAGCCTCTGAGACCAGGTGTCTCGCTCAAACGACCTAGTCTCGCACGTACGGTCAAAATTCACCAGATACAGTCCGATATCCCCTGATACCACGTATGGCTGCAAGTACTTAGACATTTTGAACTCCGCCTCCCTATTTGGAAGAGGTACCGCTTGTTGGGGACTACTGCTCGACCTCAATTCAAGTTCTAGTTTGCGGAGCTCAAACTCTTGCCTCCTTTCCTCTCTTTCACTCTCACGCCTCCTTTCCTCTTCCTTTTCCTTTTCGAGTTCTGCGCGGCGTTCCTCTCTTTCCCAGTGTCTGAGCCGCTCTTCCTTATTTTGGTTGGCGTATTCCCATTCTTCACAGAGCTCCTCATCATCGACCCCCAAATCGATAATCGCCTGTATGATTAGGGCTTTTCGTGTCAGACCCTTTGTATCGATCCCCAATTCCTTACATAACAGCAACAAGTCCGGCTTCTGCAGCTTCTGCAAGTCCATGATCGTCCCGAGTGCCCGCTACTTCCAAAATAACTATCTGAAAGTACGTAACCTGAGTCTTTCGGCAAAGTTATCTACCATTTCTAAAACCCTCGTTTAGGAACCTGGTCCACATCAAAGGAAAAGCCAGCACTCACGCCACACGGATCGATGTCTCGAGACAGCTGCATTCCCTTAGGCCGACTGTTGTTGTCGCTTGTAGCTTCAGATCCAGCGCTGATCACCAGTTGTCGTGCCTGGGTATTGGATCCGTCCCTTCTCGGCAACCATGCTGTTGCTACGAGAGGCAAGCGTCGTACCCGGACTCCGTTTGGTAGCGTAGTCGAGTCTCCGGGTTGAGGAACTGATGCTAGCAAGATGGGGAAAACAAGAACAAGTTTACTGGCACTTTTTGTACACTCAATTTACAACGTTACACAGGGAAGAGTTCCAGCGACGAGCGAATTAGATGAGCCTGTTACCGAGGGCTCAGAGCCCCATTTCTCACTCAGCAGCACGGTCGTTTTAAACCCCTCAGTTTGGCTCCTCCTTCTGATGACCACCAATCACACACGACACCTCCCACCATGGCACAGTCCATTCACTGTCGCTGAGGGGTCGTTGCACACTTGAAGCAACAGGGTCCGGCGGTTGACGGCACGCAGGTGGGGGAAGCAAGACAACAGGTTCCTCGGGCTTGCTCCTGCAGTTCTTTCCCCGAAGGCAAAACGTGCTTGCTCCTGCAGTTCTTTCCCGAAGGCAGCAAAAGGTTTGCGGAGACTCCCGTCCAAACATACCCGTCAGGTGGCTTCGGCAGCGTACCAAGCCAAGCCCAGGTGGCCCATTGTCTCCGGCTTTGCCGTCCCAGACTTTGAGGCCGAGATTCTGCCCATTGTTGGTCACTCGTCGTCCCAGAAATTCCGTTTCGTGGAAGGATGCAGGTGTTCTAGCAGTGTGAGAACGCCTCGCCCGCACATTCTCATGGTCAGCGCCTCGCCACCGACTGCCAGTCATAACACTACTCTCACTAGGTGTTGCATCTTGCAGATACCTTCCTTCATTGATGCCTTTACACTCTCCTCATATTTTTTTACAGCGAAAGCTGTTATGAGATCATTTCAGCGGCCGTTTTTGGTGCCGTAGTTGTCCGCCGCCGCCACCGCCGCTGCCCGGTGTCTGTAACCGCTATTGCACGAAATAAGAAAAAAAAGGAAATAACAAAAAATTTCCACGATGGAACGAGGTTCGAACCTGGACCTCTGCGTGGGAGCCCAGTGTTCTACCTCAGGGCCATGCCGGTGCTTGAAACTGTGTTGCAAAAAGACCCTATGCAGGCTTCATGTCGGGAAGGAACCACATTAACATATGTAATGTTCTGTGGTAGAGAGAGAGAGAATCTGTGGTAGAAGAGTAAAATAACAACCAGGCGTCCACAAGCGCGAATTCTGTAACCGGGCGGCACACAATGCGAATTGTGCAACGAGTGGGTTGTTGAATGCTTCCAACCCATTACAAAGGCCTCTGCGATAATTCATCGTCATCAGCCACAGCATCAACAAGTGCACATAATGCCTTACAGGTGTTTAGTGAGTGCCACGGTTGTCCGCAGAATGAAGAAAAAATTGCATGATGGCTGCTTGCCTACTTCACAAAAATTATGATGATTTATAGCCTAGTGGGTTCCTCGCAAGTGCCTTCTATTGGTTGCCAAGGAAGCCCATAAGGCTCTCATGATCCATTTCCTCAGAGCTCTCAATAAAGTTATCTTCCTCTATCTCTCTCTCTCGCTCTCTGTTTCTCCGGTTAACGTATGTTATAAAGCATGGTGGAAAGTTAAATATCGACCGGAGGCGTCAAAAATATGAATTACGTAACTAGTGGGTCGTTTAAAGCTTCCAACCATTACAAGGGCTCAGCCATAATTCTTCATCGTCATCAACCGTCGCATCAAACAAATGCACATGATGCCTTACAGATGGTACCTCGCTCTCCGCAGAATAACGATAATGTCGTGGTGGGGCTTTCCCAAAGTCCCAAAAATTATGATTTGTGACGTAGTGGTATGTTGCTAATGTACTTGTATTAGTAGCCACCAGAGAGTTTATAATGGGCTCTAGAAATGCCACTCTTCCAGCTTTCGCTGTGACTGTGCTGCGCTTTCCGCGCAGGCCTGGCGTTTTTTTCTGAGAAGCTGCATTACACATTAATATACAGTTAAACCTCAACATGACGAACTGCGATACTATAACAATATTCTCATGTCCGAAACATTGTCCATTGAACCATTGAACATCACGTATTTTGCACCTCAATACAGTGCTACGTTTAGTTG
Organism: Rhipicephalus sanguineus; assembly: GCF_013339695.2. Taxonomy (NCBI): domain Eukaryota; kingdom Metazoa; phylum Arthropoda; class Arachnida; order Ixodida; family Ixodidae; genus Rhipicephalus; species Rhipicephalus sanguineus. Next base: position 175,157,096 of record NC_051181.1, on the reverse strand, counting down.
TGATTTAAGTAATAACGAAGTTTCATTGCTGTCACAGAGGATGGCTGGCGTGGTAAGTTGAAACTTCCACTGGTGTCGGTTGGTCATATGGTTGAGTTGCCCATAATGTTGAGGTATGGCTTGCATGGTAAATGAAGTCTGGTGCTGTCGCCATGGCCGCTATGCTGCCGTTTCACAGTGGTTCCCGGTGATTGAGCTGCTCGGAGCCAGCTCAGCTCATCAGCTGAAGGATGAGAGGCAAAAAGGAGGTGCTCTCGATACCCACATTTTCCCCACCCAAAGATTGAGGCCGCCCGCTGCCATTGCCTAAACCACTGTCACCATTTGTTGTGTGTTAGTCCAAGAAATTTAAGTTCATTGTTGGCATACTGTCCAGGGAGTCGCGACTTTGGGTAGCGCTGCTAGGTAACAAAGGCATTGTCTGGAGGCCTCCAAAGAGAGGCGTATGCCTCTGCTGTGACGGCCGCTCCAAAATTGGGGTCTGCTACTGCAACCGTTTGCAGGGTCCTGGGAAGAAGAAGAGAAAGATTTTTTCTGTAACATTACAGAAACGGTGGCAAAAGGCACCGAGGCCTGACGGAGGCTCCTGCTCCGTTAATATACTGGGCAGCAGCCAACAGATTATGTGCAGGATAAAAGCAAATGAAACATTGTCGTCTTACTACAATATGCAAAAAGTTCTGGGAGGCAAGGCAGGCTGAGGGTTGGGCCAGGAGACGTGTGTGGAGAATCCATGCTGGTAGGCTTTGATCTGGTGCCTTTAAACTTGTGCACGAGCAGCACACGACCTGTCACAGTAGCTGGCAGCGGGGCCCGGTAGCATGCAATTGCCCAGAAGCATTGGCCTGGTAGGGGAGGGTGCATTGCGGAGCTTGAAGGACTCGGTATCCATACCCATGAACACTTTGCGCTGCTTGGACCAATGTTGCATTGTGGCAACAAATGCGACCGGAGCCTTGTGACCTCGCTGAAGGTCCACATTGTTGCCTCATGATGTGATAGCTGCTTCTTGGCACGAGCAGGCGCCGGCAGTACTTTTTAGTCGGGGATGGCTTGGAGGCAAACAGCAAATGGGCAGGGCACCATACTCATTTTCGAAGCATCCTGATTGTTGCTTCTGTGTCATTACATTACATTCTACAGATGTGGGCCAGATTGTGGGATATCTTCATCTTGAAGGTACAAGGCTCTCCTCGCTACTTTCTCGTCGACAGTAATGGTCAGTGTCAACATACTCATTTTGAAGCACTGGCTGTGCTTTGTGTCATTGATTGAAGCTTTGCACTTTCCTTTTGCAGCTTTGTTGCCGAGTTCCCTTAGAGTGACCGCTGAAAAGGCGAGCCAGTTTTAGACTGGCTCGCCTTTTCGAGCTGTTCCCTAACAACCTTCTTATTAGCCTTCATCTATAGGTTGCCTTCTCTTCAAGGTCAGGTGGTAGCTTGCTCTTTTGAGGCAAGCGTCGGTACAGTACTTCTGTTGCGGTTGTGTCCAAGAAAAATCCTCCTGACTTGAAAGTGAGTTCTGTTTTTGCTGGCAGCCAAGGAAATGTTGAAAGTACAATGCTTTTTGAAGGTCCGGTAAGAAAAATATGCTCATTTTACAATGAAAAATGCTTCATTGCTATGCATGCCAGAAATATATTCAGCTCATTAGGTGTTGCAGTAAAACCTTGGTGATACGAATCTTGCTTGGTCACGAACAATATTCGTATCGCCAGAAAACATGGAAAATTAGTGTGTAACAAAAGAAAGCTGGCCTACTTTTTAATTTACTGTTTCTCAGGGCCTCAGTGACATCATAGACCAACATAAATGATTGCAACTAAAGTTCTTAGACATCAGTGATCAAACTTGTACTTGTAAATATAACACTGCGGGTGTGTAATTAAGGGACAAAATGAGCTGTTACACCAGACAGCCTGGAGCTCCCTCCGAATCTTAGTGCGCTTTCCTGCATGACACCATAGTACTTTTTTGAAAGTGGCTTAAAAAGCGCTCCGCATGCGATACATGAAGGCCAGAAAATTTCACTACCGCTGTGGTTTGTTGTTAATAATTTCTTTTCACAGTGGGGTTGGGGCTGTTTTTTACGAGATTCACAGTCGTGCCAGCACAATGTGGAGGTTTCAAAGTTTGGGGGTCCCGGGGCAAATCGGGAGAGTTGGCAGGTGTGCGTGTCCCTAACAATCGTGCATGTTGACGTTGCGAGTCCTAGCTCATTCGCTAGGCCTCGCAAGGAAGGATTCCGTTGTCTGGTAGATTCCGTTGTCGCCTGTGCATTGACTGCACATACTGTCAGAACTTCTAGGCTGCGTTATTGCCACCTTTGCACAGAGACTGCAGTAGCATCCTGTTGTACTCGGCTATCTTCGTCCATACTAATTCCTGCACCGAGTGCTTCAGCTCAAGATACCGCTGCCAGGTAGCTGTGCATGCCTCCATGCTCGACGACTGCACCATTCTTGGATGTTCCCTGCTTGCCTCTTGGCACTTTTTTCAGGTCTCCTTAACCTCGCTGTCCTGCCATGGACTCTTTAGGGCCTGTGCCATCCGTCTGTCGGAGACCAGGTGTCCCTCCACCACCCGCCACAAGGCCGACATGTATTCCTCATATGTGGGCACTAGTCTTGAAGTTGTCAATGACTGACTCGATGGAACGTTTTGATAGGTACCGATAGACTATCTTTCGTCTGGGGATTCTTTTTTCTTTCTGAATAGGGGGACCAAAGCCGAGCCTGGGGCAGTTGGTTGCTGCCGAGGCTCTACATGCCCTCTTTGTCCACACTGCATTTCTGCAGCATTGCATCGAAGCGCAAAGAAGCCGGCTTTTGTGGGAGCTAAAGAAATCGTTGGCAGGGCAGCAGCTAGGCGTGACAGAGCCGTAGGCAAAGAGAAGGGGAAGTTTGCGGTGATAACTTATGTGCACGGGTTGTCACAACGTCTAAAAAAGGTGGGCACACGGCATGAGGTGAAGGTGGTGTTTTCCGCAGAACACAAGGTGCACGGCGTATGCCCCGCGGTGCGCAGATGACGCATCGAGTCAGGTTCTAGGACCACTCAGGCATGCAGCATTAACCACACCTCCAGACACGTGCCTTGCGCCTCGGGAGCCGTGTATAGCATCCCGTTATCATGTGGCCGCATTTACGTTGGCCAGACGGGCAGATATCTGAATCTGCGCCTTAATGAACATAGGAACGCAGTTAAAGGCCCTGCATTTTCAACACACCTTGGCATGCATTGCAGGGACTGCGGGTGCACCGCGGATTTCACAGGCACCACGGTTTTATTCCGTCACAAGGACAAGATTACAAGGGAGATCTGTGAGGCCTTCCAAATAAAGAAAGGACATAGATGTGTGAGCCAGACGTCATTGGCACTAACAGATAAAAAACTATCTTTTCTTGGCCACACCGATTAGCGCCTAGCAAGGGTCAACAGATGTGTTATCACCTTGCCATGTTGTTAGGCTTTGAAGTGATGTGCGACATATAGTTTAGTTATGTTTTTTTGCGTGGGACTCTGTGTTACTTTCTTTTCTTCCATTTTTCCTTGATTAAACCTCAATTGAAAGTTAGCACTTGTTTTGTCATGTTCTTCTCCCTTTGTCCTTGTAGTAAGTGCGCGCTCTCCTGTGCAGATGAATACCTACCAACTTGCCCAGTTTTCTGCTTTGTTGATTCACACCGCTGGGCAATTGCGTTGCAACTTTTGCTTTGTCTTTTGATGATATGGTATGCAGCAGCTGGGATGGCATAAATAGAAAGAGCTCACAAACTTCAAATATCTTCATCGAATCTTTATTTGAGGCCTACCAACACATTATCCAGCAGTGGAATGTATCCTGAAGTCCTGTAGAAGCTCTCTGGATCAAATGCGGGAGTGTTAGAGCTGTGAGACTGCCTATACGTGATGTGAGGGAGCCATAGCTCTGTTTCAAGTTCGTCCGTGAGCGCGATGGCTTGCTCGTAGAGAGGTATAAATGCCTCTTCACTGTTTTGTCTTTAAGCAGTAAAGACAGCTACAGTGTCTTTCAACGTGTTTTTTGCTGTGTGGTTATCAACGCACTCTTTCTGTTGTTGTCAACACACTCTTTCTGGTAGAGATGACCCAATGGAACCTTGTGCGCCAATAGGTCCAAGAGGCGAACCATCGCCATTATGAACTTACCATCGGCGACAGTGACGCGTAGTGCCCTTGCTTTTTCAGTGCTTTGAAGCTCTTTCCAGTTGGCGATGGTGTCTAGCTTTCCACCACGATGACAAGATAGTCCCAAAATTGGATGGCACTGTCAGGTCGCTACATGCATCTCGTCTCGCAAAGACCTTTAAGCTGGTGGCCAAATGCATTCTTCAATATGCTGTTTCGTTTCTGTGAGGCGGTGAAGAAGGAAATTACCTCTTTTATAATTCCCACCGTGTTCTTGATGACTTGAACACGTGATGATTTGATAGCGATAAGTTGACTGTGTGGTTAAAACATGGAGAGTAAACTGTGTTTGTGGCACACACCATTTAATTTCTTACACCATGATGCTGCAGCCATCTGTAGCTATGCCAGTGCGTCTGCATAAGTTGAGTTCTAGGCCCTTCAGCATCTTCAGAACCCGCTCGCCAAGCAATTTCCCTCTCAGAATGGGCTCAGTTATGTTGGCGTTGGCCGCATGGCTGTAAGTGCGAGGGTCAGCGAATTGGAAAAAGTCTTCTCGTATTATAGTCTCATGTACGTACCGCAGAACAAGACTTAACTGCGACGTGTGAGATACATTGGTTGTTTCGTCGAACATAATGCTGTAGACGCCTGACTCGTGCACCCACTGAATAAGTGTAGCAAGAATCTCGTCTCTGAAGCACCTGATCAATTCGTTCTTGGTCATCTTGCTGGTGTATGTGGCTCGGGATGATGTGCTGGCAACGTGCTTCTGAAGTTCAGTGTCCCCGCTCGAAAGTGCAGAAGCTCGCAGAAATTGCCCTCATTTGCAATCAATGAGGCCTGATTTGATCACTCAAGAAGTCTTCCGTCATCCCGGTGTCCACGAAATGGTATATTTTGGCGCCCTAGAAAGATGATGGACTTTATAATTGGGACCAGGCGGTTTTGGTTGTCATTCACTTGATGTAGACTCTGAATGCTGATTTGGTTGGCTACATCCTTTTCGGGTGCCAGAACAGTGTGAGGAAATCCGTCCCAGCCTGCATTGCTTCTTTATGGTACTTGCTTGCTTCATGTACAGGAAGATCACCACCCTTTCCGAGCAGTATTGCAAAGGACGTGAGTGGCTTGGCCACCAGTTTTTGGAGGGGGACATTTTTCTGGTAGCCTCCCATCGCATCTCTTTCGAACAAAGTGCAGCACTTGCAGCACAGGCACCCTGCCATAATCGGAGAGAGCAAGCCACTTAGTGTTATAGTGGATTCTATAGGATATTGGTACATTGCTCGTAACTCCGTTAGAAGGGCTGCAGAAAGACACACTATAATCAGTTTGTGAATTTCTTGGCTGCTGTGGAAGGTCAATGATGGCAAATTGCAGGATATATTTGGCTGATTACTGGCGTGATTGGTATCTCGAATACTGCAGCTAGCAATGATAATCTTCTTGAACTCAAGAACAAAACAATTATAGATATTGATGATTTCAAATCTAAAATTCTAAACACAGGCTATATATTTGTGCGTGACCTACACCTACCTTGTGTCGTCGGTTTTGCTGAATTATGGTTGTCATAAGGAAGCACCACTTGACAATGGTAGGTTAGAAATTCCTAGAAGGGCTTAACTCTCATTGGTTTTCACTGTGTATGTACCATTTGGATGTATTCAAGAGCCCACTTTGAAATGTTCATACCTGTTGGCTGGAGTGTATTAAACTTGTGAATAAGGTATTGTGAATATGCTCTGTATATTTTCTGTCTCTTGGGACGAGAAGTTTGACTGAAGTATGTAAAATTTGAGATCGGGTCGAAGTTGCGACCGGCTCCATTAAAATGCTTTAAAATGCTGTGCCACTGCTTTCGGTAATTCCTTTGCTGTGTCCACGCGATGCTCATTTAATCTAACATTAACAGGCTGTCCTGTTCTACTGATGTACCATTTATGACAATATGAACATTTGATCATGTAGATAATGTTCGATCGTGTAGGTAGCCTGGAGGCCTTCGCACTTGAGTTGACTGTGGTAGGGGTAGAGTCGCAGGATTAGTGTTGGCCACCCAAGAGGTGAGGCTGGGTTCATTGGTAGTTGGCTCCTGGGATGGGCCCCCAATTTTGGGGCACCCTAGAGTTTGCGGCATTGTTGAGCCTGATGGAACTGTTGGAGTCCCTTCGTTTAGCATGAAGTCATCTTCCAGAACCACCTATGTCTCGAGGGGCTCATTCGTCTTTAGAAAGTGTCGTCAATTCTATGTACACTGTTGACATCCTCCTGTCAAACACTGTAGGACCGTGGAGCCACAGAGCACTGCAACACCCATCCTGGCATATCCAAAGTATCCTTCATGTAGCATTGAGAGAGATCAACCATGTAGTATTGAGTTCTGAGGGTGCTTGTGCACACGTTAGGCGCTGCAGAGTCCAGAAGCCTTCCATGAAGCAGCCTTTCCGTGAGTAGCTCACTGGGTGTTCTCCCATCCTCCAGCAGGGATGCTCGGTAGTTCCTCAGTCCCAACCAGAAATCCTCATTTGTGTACTCACTCTTCTTGAACAGTTGAACACTCTTCTTGAACGAGTAAACACTAGGCTACTAGGTAGTTCCGGCCTCCGTACTCACAAAGGTCAACACCAATGCACTGCGGTGGTTGGTTTGGGGCTTCCCTTATAGTGCCAGTGGCTCTGCTGGTTGGCAGTATGCCAACTGATGACACATTTTGCATCGACTAACCAATGCTGCTATGTCCACATTCATCTCTTGACAATGCGCCACCAACATAGTGCGCGCCTTGTTAACTTCCAGTGTCCCTCATGTAGGTGCTGCAGCATTTCATGACATGGACATTTTGTTGTCACCACTCTACTGCCCTGGAGCAGCACTCCATCTATACACGACAGCTCAGAGGAAAATACAGCGAGCTCTCCCTCCACAGGTCTCTGCTGTTGTAAGGACTCTACGACATGCTGTGAATGGAACACGTCGTTCTTTCTAATGGGGAAACAATACAGCATGTGCCGGCTGGTGCATCTAGCTAAAGCAGATAGAATGAAACACTGTGTTCACACTTTTGCACATACGGGCCTCTCTCACTTACATTTGAACTGGTTCTCGGTTTCATGTGCAAGGAAAACAATTAACTAGACAAATGGTATCTGTCCCGACATATGTTTGCATCACGGACAGGGTTTTTTTTGTGTACATTGCTTGTGGATAGTGCAAAATACAGAGGCAGTTATGGTTGCTGTTATTGCATGGGAAAATGCAGCACATGAAAAAAAAGAGTGCAGGGGTTTGCCTAACACACTCTATGCCCACACAGAGACATCACAGCTTATCGGGTGTCCAGCACAGGACACAGAGGAGAGGATGTTGCGTCATCATCCACAAGGCATGGTTCTTTTTGTATGTTCAGTGCAGACAACATTAGGACGTTTCTTTCATATGGATACAGCGCAAAAGTAGGTCTATTTGACTCGGCCGAGTTTCCCTGCACCTTCTGTGCCTATTCACGTTGTGCTGCGCCTATGCCCTCGATTCTCCACGATTCTGCGGGGCTGCCGTGGTGCCGTGCACCCTTAACGTCACCCTAATTTCACAGAAATAACTTTTCAGGGGAAACAGCGTAGCAGTCATTGCCGCAAAGCTTGCGGCTGGCCTTAAAGGCAAGCACCAGCAATTTTTCGAGGTCTGGAGATCTCAATGAAGTTCACGTGGTATGTTCCACTTTGATCATTTATGCAAAATTACAGGCTTGAAAGATGCGCAGATTGCTTGCAAATGAATTTTCTTCATTACCTCGAACTGCCCGCTTGGCTTCCCACGATTACTGGCCACACTGTGGTGTCCTTGACGTCAAAACATCTTTAAAGGCCAACTCCGGCGATTTTTCGAGGTCGATGGATCTCAATGAAATTCGCTGGGTATGTTCCTTTGCACGTTTCCGTCATTTATGCCAAATTACAGGCTTGAGACATGCGTAGATTGTTTGCAAACGAATTTTAAAGATTGTCTGCAAACGCCCTCCTGGCTTCCCACAATTATTGGCAACATTGCGTCTGTGACGTCAGCATTGGGAAGGCGGCGGAAGTGACGCACCCGAGGGCACTGCTAACTTCGGCCACTGCAGCGAGCGTCTGCTGTGCTGGCCGAGACACTGTTAGTATCAGACGCGGCACTGTCAGTCGCAGACATTACAGCTGATGCGCGGCGTGCTGACCTCACTACTGTGCGCCTGCTCGTCCCGGCTGTCACAATTTTTTACTCCGCGCCGGCGTGACTGGCATGCCTTGCCCGACTTCCGGTTCGTTCGTAACAACGTCTACGTCATACGTAGACAGTACACTCGGTTGGGCTTTGGTTTCGGTGTTGCGCTTTTTTGCTTATTTAAAATTATTCTCCAATTTGCCGAGTATTTCTGCTATCGGGCCCGTAACAGGAGCGTCTTGGGAACATAAAGGCACCATTACTTTGACATGGCCAAAAAATCGCCGGTGTTGGCCTTTAAAGCCAGCGCATTCGGAATAGACCGATCTCACCAGACGATCTGCGCATGCGCGAGTTTCCGACAGCGGCACTGCCGCCATCTTAGCTGGAGTACTCTGAGCGCTGCTGGTGCGGCTGCTTGCTGTGTGTCTCAGGTACATTGTCGTTTGGCATGAATCCTCGGCACAGAATACAATTGAACGCTTTGTTAAACTGTGTCCGGACCGCTCTTGTATGTTATTTTACTTCAGGTTACACTGCATATCCTAGGTTTAAGGAAAAAAAAGAACAGTTAGACAACGTTTACATGTGACCAGGTCGGTCTCTTCGTGTTTATGGGCGCGCGTCGCTTCGCTGAATAAGTATTAGGTAAAAAAAAAATAAAGACGAGAAATCATGTTGCTGTCGTCATGAGTGCAAACATCTTTAGTGAACGTCAGCACGCGAGCGATACAAGTTACAGTGTACGGAAAACTTGCCCAAACGTAGAGCTCTCCGCGACTACGAAGACGGGAAAAAAACAAACCGACGGGACGAAAAAAAAAGAAAGCTTTTTGCGCTTATTTTTTGTTCAAGCAGTACTTTCAATGTACGTACACTGTGTTGTCAGCGCAACTTCGAGCACAGTGATGCGTTAAACGTGAATGAATATGAGATGGTCACCGTGAAGCAGGTTAGAAGCACGCCCGCGGGGCGACGACTGGCCGCATGCCGTTTGTAAAAGTTTAACGTCACGGAAATCTTCTGCACGGCAAAATATCTCCTGCTGCACAAGGGATGGAAAGTCAGTAAGAGGCTTTGGTGACACACATAATGTGGCGGATGAGCGGTGCCCCCGAGGCCGGCGGCGGCAGGCTCAGCTGATTGCTCGGCGCCGATATCGTCGCTAGGCCTATCGCAGTGTATAGGTATGTATACGTACGTTAAGAGCCGTCTACGCTTATATAAAAGCTAAGCTTTGCTACCGCTGTTGCTGCTTTACGCTGCGTTCGCGATATCACATTTCGAAAAGAATGGGAAAATCCCGGCGGCGAAGTTGGCTGCGATGCCGGCACGGTCGAATTTTCGCCGTGCACTCCATGGCGCGAGCTGTAAACATACCTTTGGCTTGTATCACAGGTATCGTTCACGCTAGACACTTCACAGTCGTGATCGCTTTTGATGAGAGGTCGGTTTAGGTGTCGCTATATATTTAAGCGATCTCTGTTTTGCCCGGAAAACACGTTGTATCCAACCTGTCGCCGCTGGCGGCGATCGCCCCGACGAGGGGATCGAGCACACGTTGTATGAAGTTATGCTGTCGCTGACCGGCACATCAGTAGCGCAGAAAGCTTGTTATGACGCAATAGATTGTTGCTAAATTACCATGCATTACACACACAATTCACAAACACGGTGAACAACACGTTGAAAGTGCGCCGTAGTTGCCGCTCCGTCCGACTTCGTTGACTGTCGCACACATTTCTGTCGGAGCTTGACATCCTTTGAGAACACGCGAAATCCGAGTCCTTTTGCTTCAGTTTGCTGTTGTAACATCTCCGATTGCAGCACGTGAACCCAACCATCGCGATTCATCCAAATACGGCCCCTAAAGCTTGATAATGCAGCTCGCCGATGCACCAGCTATATGCAGCTGAACGTACCGAGTACTCTAAGTACCGGCATGCACTGCGGCAGCGGTGGCGTAGTGCAACTCGCGGTGAGATCGGTCTATTATGCTGCTGCCGAAAATTTATACCAGCAACAAAGAAGAATGCATTTGTTTACCTTATGTGCTTGCCTGGCTTTTTTCTCCACCTTCACATGGCACCACCTGTCAACCGCTCGAGTCTGCGGCTACAGTAGTCTTGTAAAATGCTGCTCTAAGGAGCTTGTGGACAAACTTAAACTTTGTGTATTGTTATTGGAAGAATGCATAAGTTTGAAGACAGCAGAGTTTAATGTTGCGGTGTTAGGATTGGCGAAATTTAATGCAGGCGAGCCACCTTTCGCACGATGTGCAGCTTACCGTGCACTATTTCACCCTTATATATTATGGAAATAATTTCCGTATGGTGAACCAGCCCTGCCAAAAGATCCTTTTCAACCAGAGACATGGCATGAATGGTGCGGCATGCTCGCAAATCTGCCGAGCGTCTGCTTTTCGCAGCTTTCGACATTCCCTTCCGCACTGGCCGGGCTAACATGCCTTGCATGACTTCCAGTTTGTACCCCTGAATGCGTCACATGAGGACAGTACTGCTCTGCTGGTATTCGGATTCAGTATCGCATCTTTTCGCTTGCTTAATATTGTTTTCAAAATTGCTGGGCATTTGTCTGTCGGGCACGTGACAGGAGCATCTCACGAGCATAGAATCGCTATTACGTGAACACGGAGAATAATAAAAAAAAGGCGCTGAAGTTGGCCTTTGAACTTAAGTTGATGTTTGCTTTTGCATTTGCAGAAATTTACTGTGAGCTTACCATCCCCACACTGACAAGGCTATTTGAGAAAATCTTCCACTGTCTACTGAACTGGGCGAAAGTGCAAAAATAACTTGTCAGACTCGTTTATAGTACTACCACCTCAAAAAAAAAAAAATGGTAATTTAACTTACACGAAGTCGTCTGTTGCTCGAGTTTATTCTTCTAGAAAGTCGATGCATCTTTTGAAGGAGGCTGAATGTTGGCACTCCAATTTGAATTGGCTTTTCCAGAACTTAGCCTCCTTAAGTTATGATGTGAGGACTGTCTCGTCGTCACCAGATTGGGAGTACCCCTGTCTCTAAAGTCGTAATCCTCTATCTCTGCATAAACAAGTTGCGAATGAAATTGCATGGAGCACATGGATGGCATCAACACAGCCTTCAGAAACAGTACCATAGTATACCTTTATCATGTACTGACTTCCACGGTTTATGCAGTGCAAAGCCAAGATGGCCCTAAGCCGAATCTGATAAGTACTTGCACAGTTTGTGCTGTGCAAGTACCCAATTTGTTGGCTAGTTGGACTGTGTAAATCATAAAGCTCATTTTATACTACAGTAAAAGCTCATTCATTGAAATTTAATAGGACCGTTAAGTCAATTCGAACTGAATAAAATTCGAGCTAGTAAATGTGAGCAAAAAATGGGTGCATTTTTTGCTCCATGGTCACTTGCGGCCTTTATTTTGTCTGAAGGCTATAAGTAGTTGCAGCCCCTCTGCGGAAATTGTGATGCAGGGACTCGTTCTCGCTCTCTTCAAAGCTGAAAAGGCGCCCTACACTCGGTGCTTCCATGACTTCTGGCACTGACGGACGCACACGGACCCACTCCTCGTCGTCCTTGCCTTCCATCTCGTTGGTGATTGTGTGCCTGCCTCCTACTTCAGTGATAATGTCTTCATCCGTTAGGGCAACGCACACCGATGCACCACCACTCTTGACTTCGACATAATACTAACTGACATCAATAAGTATGTCACGCATTGCTTCAAGCCCTGTCATCAACACTTCCTTGTATGGTTCCAGCCGCAAAACTGCAGCGGCGGAAACGGTTTGTGATTGTAGCTGCCGTAACTTGATCTCAAGCCCGCATTAACATGCGCATAGCAGTGAGCAGTGTAACTACATAAAATGTAACAAAAATACTGCCCGTGCACAAAATCATCCTTTCAAGCATGTGGCGCCTATGTATATCATCATTATGTATTTTCAGACATAACGATCAAGCTACCAGAGAAATTGTTCAGGCTTATCACATTAACAAAAAAGGCAGTCTATGTGTAAGCATGCCCTCAATAGCATTGCATGACGATGAAATTTCTCTCCTCAATCGGTTCATCACATAGAAAAAAAAGTGTACATGTGATCATCGTTTTTTGTAACAGTTTCTAATCTTTACAGGAGCACATGTTTCCGTCTCTTTTCGGCTATCAATGATGTAAGAGCATGTGATACATGGTGAAGGTTTCATAGTGAATGTTCTTTCTAATAAAGTTAGTTGTGAGAGGCGCTCTGTGGTGTGTCGTACCTTCCTTTGTCCTTGTTTTTGCGCCGCCCGCTTCAAAGGTGCATAACCAATTTCAACTTGCCCAGACAGCAATTATTCCACTGCGGGATGGCTGACACTTCACATCCCACCCCCTCTTTGGCGACCAAGTCCAGTGGTCGTAATTTTCAGCACAGGAAAAAGCCTCCGAAACCGCACAGTGATGGGGCTGGTGGCAGTGGCGGAGCTAAGAACGGATTGCGTCAGACATCGTAGTCGTCAAGCCATCTGGGCTGACGAATACGACGATGCAGGCGACTGGGACTATGGGGCTCTTGTGCTAGCGCAGGATCTTCAATACAATCTGCGACTACTGGGAGGTCTTCAGGACATGGTTCTTCATCGGAGGTAGTTTGAACGGGCGTCGTTAAAGGCGTAGGAGACAGTCCTGTGTCATTTGACTGGCTGCAAAATCAGGTGGTGCAGCAAGAGAAAATGGCTGCAGGTTCACAAGAGCTTGGTCAAAGTACGGCGGGCGAAATGGCTTAATTTGGCTTGAATGGACGATTCGTTCGTCTCTCGAAGTTGTGCTGGCAGGGTCGGCAGTGGCTCGCCGAACCACGTGGTGACTTGAGTCTTTTCGTCGACAATTTTATAGAGGCCTTTGAACATAGGGGCGAGTTTGGCTGTGCCGTCTGTGTAGGTTCTTGGCGCTGAAGCCAGACGTATTGTCCATTGTGAAACTTGGCGTCACGATGCGATTCATTGTAGCGACATTTTCGCTGTTGTTGGGCACGTACCGAGTTGTTTTGAGCTTCTGCACGACGTTCCGTGAGGTTCAGTAATCTTGTCTCGAAGGTAGTTACTGGATGGCGAAATTTCTCTGTTGGCAGTTTCGGAATACCCATGTAGCAGTTCGAAAGGCGAAAATCCTAAGTTTGCGTTGATCGTGGTGTTGACGGCCAAGGCAGCTGCGACGGGTTTTGTTTCCCAAAGTGAAGGTTCAGCGTTGCACATTTTCTTAAGCACCGAGACGAGAGTTGCATTGCTTCGCTCAACTAGTCCATTACTCGACGCACGGTATGGAACAGAGAAGTGCTGTTGAATTTCATGAAGCTTCAGAAATCGCTTAAATTCATGGGAATCGAAGGCATGGCCATGATCTGACAGACAGTCGTAAGGGACGCCATAGCGATAAAATACAGAATACCAGTGTTGAATTGCTTCCTTTGTGTTCGTTGTGGACACGGCACCAGGGGCTATAAAGTGGGTAGCAAAGTCGATTACGTTCAGGATGTGCTTGCTGTTGTCGCCGAGAGGCATGGCAATGTGGTCCATTGCAATAGCAGTAAATGGAACTGCAGTCGTTGGCATAAAGCACATTTTCCCCGCGTTTCTTGTCGTAGGGCGGTTGTAGGCTTGATAAATTTGACAAGCTTGCACATATTCACAGTAGTGGTCATGTGCGGCCACCAATAGCGATCTTATAACTTCTTGAGGCTACGCTTTGCATCCATATGGTCATTGTTGTCGTGAGCCATTTCAAGAATTGATTGGCGTAGCTTAGAGGGTGCAACAACGCTGTTCAAACTGGACAGTGTGCAGTGATACAGGATGTCATCCACAATGAGGAAGTCGGAACCTCCTTCGCTATTAGTTAACAGCTGGTGTCGTATGGATGAGCACTCTTGATCGTCTTCTTGAAGTTGACGTTCTCATAGAATGAAATGTGGTGCACGAAAGGCGGGACTGTCGGGACAACATGTCGGCAACAACATTCTGTTTCCCAGGCTTGTGTTGAACTGTCATGTCGAATTTGACGAGGTCCATCAGCATGCCAGTAAACCGGCGGGAGGGATTAATATTTGTGGTAAGGCAAGCCACAGTCCAATTATCCATCAGGAGGCAAAACGTCCTGTTTATGAGGTATGGACGAAACTTCAAACAGATGGCCCAATGAACTGCCAAACATTCCCAAACATTGCTGTGCAAATTCTTTTCAGACGCTGAGAGTGCTCTGCTGGCATATTCGATGACAACTTCATTAGCTCCTTGGCGCTGAGATAGCACAGCACCTAGTTCCATGGCAGAGGTATCTGTTGTTACTGTAGTTGGGGCCAAAGGGTCAGAATGACCAAGTATAGGGGCTGAAGTTAATGCTTTCGGCGGGCTTCGAAGGCCGAATCACAAGCTGGAGTCCACTCGCAAGTCCCACTTCTGACAATCGCCTGAGGAGGTGCTGAAACCTTGGCAAAGTTGGGTATAAATCTTTGTAAAAGTATGCTGTCTGTAGCCAGGATAGCATTGACTTAGCATTCGTTGGCACTGGCATTTTCAAAATTGCTTCAACTTTTGCTGGGTTTGCTTGCTTGCCTTCCTGAGAGAGCACGTATCCCAGGAATGTCAAGGATGGCACTGCAATCTGGCATTTGGCGAGTGGGACCTTGAAGCCACTTTTAAGAAGGAGACTTAAGAACTTCCTAGAGCAAATACACAAACACAAGGAAGTTGGTGGCAATAGAAGGATATCGTCAATATATACACGAACTCCACATTTCGCATGGGGCGGCTTCAGCAGTTGAAAGATGGCTTGCATGACTTTCTGAAAGGTTCCAGGGGCGTTCTTTAGACCAAATGGCATCCGAGTCCACTGTAAAGTGCCATTGTGGGTTATGAATGATGTCTTAGGCTAATCTCTTTTCGAACTCGATTTTGCCAGTAGGCAAATTTCAGGTTTAAGGATCCGAAGAGGGAACATCCAGCAATGTCGTCCATAATATGCTCAGCACGAGGTAGCGGCTGGGCAACGCTGATGGTCTGCTTATTGAGAGGAATATAGTTTACGCAGAGGTGCTTTTTGGTGCCTCTTGAAACGACAAATGTAGGAAAGGCCCCCATGGGCTAGAAGATGGCTTGATGATACCTTTTTTTTTTAAAGAGCTCATTGGTTTGTTGCTCAGTAAATGCTCTAACATCAGCAACACAATGGTATGGTTGTCGGCTATATAGGACGGCTCCAGGCACCAGATCAATGGAATGTAAAGCTCCCTCAATAAGACCCAGGTCATTGTCGTCGGTAGCGAAGAGTTTTATATGTTCCTCAAGGACTTCCTGGATGACAGCTGACTCTTCGCTGGAGAGTTGTTTACCAATTTGTGCTTCACGCAGTAGGGAACTTGTCTCGTCTGTTGTTGAGCTGGCTGAACAGTGGTGCAACTCCACTGTCTTGTCTTTGACTCCGTTCTCAAATAGCGTTCATGGCATACCAGTGATAGCCGTGGCGGTTGGTTGTTATCGGGAAGGGTTCAAGCTGTAGGGCTCCAGTAGTAAAATGAGCTGAAGCCAACAAGGGCTGGCTGTGGAGAAATATGGCATTGGCCATTCTTGGGAAGAGTTTTTGATGACAGAAGGGCACTGTATTTGTGCTTGGGTGGTGATTTTCCGTGGGCTTTGGTGGCTTCACGATGAGTTCTGCCTGTAGTCTTCGGCGAGGATCAGAGGTAGGGGGTTACGGAGACGTCGCAGATATGGGGCCAAGTGAAATGGAAGTCGACATTGTACCTGCTGGCCAGGCCCGTAGCCGGGGGGGGGGGGGGGCTAGGCGCCCTACCCTTAAAATTTTGGTGAAGTATCTGTTTTTTACCAAAAATAAATAATAAGAATTGGTGTTCTCAAAAAGTCAAGATTTTCAGCAAGTGGGCCCCCCCGAAAAAAATTTCTAGCTATGAGCCTGCTGCTGGCATAACTGTACCTCCTCCCACGACAGAGATAGGTGGCTTTTTCCAAGGTGTGAAGGCAGATGATGGAACAATAAGGTCTTCAGTCAATATGGTGATCTTGGAGCCACTGTCTGGGAAGGCGTCGACAGTTCCTACACCTGCTACATGAGCTTCTATGACGGCGCACTGCACGAGTGATTCCTCTAGGCAAGACATGGCCGTGGTATGGAGATGCGTGTTCTCTGCGAGTCGTTGACGTTGTGGGGTTCGTGTTCGTCCGCCCCAAAGAACGCCGTCAGAGAATGCTGAAGAACTAGGATAACATTTATTAGTTAAGACAAACTTGAAGGGTAATGCAAAAACAAGAGTAAAACTTCCGGCCCTTAACCTTGGCCCCGGCGGGTCGCACGCCGCGCACACAAGTGCTCTCCGCGACAGTCTGTCGGCCACTCCCCCATGGCTGTCCACGGTCGCTCCTTATACGTTCCGCCTGACGCGTGGAGCATGCGCACTGCCGTCGGATCATAGCTCGTGTCGTAGTCATTGGGGGAGGGGGTTTATCGGCGGCGATTCCCACATTTCCCCCCTCTGAAGAAACCGCTTCACAGCCTTCCTTGACGGCGCCCGTGGTCCTCGTGGCCGCCAACGCGGCAGCTGCCGTCTTGCACTTGCGCAGGGCGTCACCGGCCCCGTTACCCGTGAATTCGACCGGGATCACCTTTCCGTGCCGTTCGCCGGGATGCAGGTGCTGGACGCGTTTGTTTTCTTCCTCGGCGGTGCTCGTAGTCAAGAGGCGAGACAGCGTGCACCGGCCGTGTCGGAGTCACTGACGACGTTGGGGGACCCAACCATGCCGTGTTTGCCGCTCACCCAGAGGTCCCGCGCAGGTACCTTGTCCGCGGCCGCCTTTGGCGTCGTATTCGTGGCATCTGTCGTGGCCTCCGCCGCAGCCGCTGCCTTTCTTGTGGCCCTTTTCTCGCTGTCGGCACTCACAGCAGGCGTCGGCGTTTCTGTCCTGGCCTTGTCCTTCGTTGGCGCGACCTGGTCCTCGTCTCTGTCAGCGTTCATGTCATCGTCGCCGTTCCGGACCTGCTCTGTCTCGGCGTCGCCGCTGACCCCTTCACTATGGCACTTGAGATCTGGTTCCACGCTGCTACTTTCCGCACCACTACCGTCGACCTCTTTCTCGTCCTCGGCGACCTCTTCCTTGCCGCACTCAGGCTCGGTCTCTTGCGCCGACGTGCATCCTTTCCAAACCGGGGCCTTCCGCTCTTCGTCTTCTGCGCCATCGACAGTCACGACCTCGGGCTCTCGGTTAGCTTGCGGCGGTGTGCCAAGCTGTCCAAACGGGGGCACCCGCCATTGTCCAATGCCAGCGGTCGGGATCGCCAGGCCCCTCGCCGCCAGGTAGGCTGCCGACTCTGCGTCTCCCCTCGCCGCGCAGAATTTTGCTGAGGTGATGTCGAGGCGCTCCATAGTTTCCAGCAAGTTCTTCAGTGCGGCCTCCATGCTTGCTGGTAGCGGACGACAATACCCGTTGGGAGCCAGATGTGGGGTTCGTGTTCGTCCGCCCCAAAGAACGCCGTCAGAGAATGCTGAAGAACTAGGATAACATTTATTAGTTAAAACAAACTTGAAGGGTAATGCAAAAACAAGAGTAAAACTTCCGGCCCTTAACCTTGGCCCGGCGGGTCGCACGCCGCGCAC
This sequence comes from Rhipicephalus sanguineus, assembly GCF_013339695.2. Taxonomy (NCBI): domain Eukaryota; kingdom Metazoa; phylum Arthropoda; class Arachnida; order Ixodida; family Ixodidae; genus Rhipicephalus; species Rhipicephalus sanguineus. The sequence goes on along the minus strand of NC_051181.1, from coordinate 175,139,090 downwards.
ACAAGTGCTCTCCGCGACAGTCTGTCGGCCACTCCCCCATGGCTGTCCACGGTCGCTCCTTATACGTTCCGCCTGACGCGTGGAGCATGCGCACTGCCGTCGGATCATAGCTCGTGTCGTAGTCATTGGGGGAGAGGGGGTTTATCGGCGGCGATTCCCACAACGTGTAGCTCGGGGTGCAGGGCACCTGGCAGCCAGGTCACCTAACTGTCGGCAATTGGAGCACGTAGCTTTGCTGAGGTCCTGACCACTGCGGTATGACGGTGCACCATACTGAGCGTTAATGGGAGCGTACTTGGCTTCCTGCTCATGCACGGGCGTGTTTGCTGTGCGCTGTCGTGTAGGAGGGGTTGGCTGAGGCCTGGAGTTCCGAGGTGGCTGGTCTGGAGTGTTGGGTGCTTATAGCCTTGACGAGTAAGAATTATGCACCTTACGCTGGGGCTCGGCAGGCAACGGTCTTGAATAAAGCTGCATTTGGGCGTGCTGAACGCATTTGTCCAGATTGACGCACGTCGCCATTAAATCGCTGACTGTAAGGGTTGACTAACAGTGATGGTGGCGATAATGTGCTGCTCACGCAAGCCTTGAAGCAGGTAGTCGATCTTCTGCCCCTCGGATAGCTTGACAGGGCATTGTTCCACCAGACGCAATTTGGCGAAGGCGTATTGGTGGAGATTCTCATCGGCATGTTGTTTAACCTTCAGGACGCGCTCCTGCCGCTCGATGAGGGAGAGCTCTGATCAGAATGTGTTCTTGAGTGCGTTCCTCCACTCCTGCCATGTCACATACTGGTGGCCAAACGTCAAATGCCAATTCCGAGCTGTGCCCTTCAATTTGCTAGACGCGATGAGGCGGGTAGTGGCGTCATCCCAAGAGGCGAGTTGTTGCACTCGACGCACTTCGTCAAGCCATACGTTGACGGTTTGTCTCGGAGATTCGTCGAAGTTCGGAATCGATGCTGAAAGGTCGGGCAATGTCGTAACAACTGTCGTAACAATGTCATAACAACTCGCTAATGGCTTTGGAGGCTTAAGTCGAACACCTTCGGGCGAAGGCGATCTTATTGACGAGACGCCAAGATGCAGATTGGCAGTTGCAGAGGCTCGTGGTCGACTGCGCCAGATGTGAGGCTCGTAGGCGAAATATTGACGCACGGGCACTGTCTCTTGTAACTACATGTTTATTAACAAAGTAACGGAAACTCCGCGGCCTAACAGGGCGACACTCGCACAAGCACACAAGAACGAACACATCACACTAGCAACGCGGGCGGTCCTTGACTGTCTCTGCTAGCGTCTGACACTGGGCGCCTCCTGCAGTGTTGCCAACTCCTAAATAAATTTTCCGCTAGACACATACTGAGAAGCGGCTAGATTTAGAGTAAAAAAAGCTAGATAATAAATTTGGCAAAAAGTCATAAAGCATTTTTTCATTACAAAGTGACATTGACTAGAATACCACACACCCACTGGTTTCAAACAAAGTGAATTGTCAGCTATCGTAGTTTCGTGGCTCAATGTATACAAGCAGTCTCTATGATCTACATGTGTCTACATGTGTAGATCTAGACAAGTTCAATAATGCCATCGCCTCCATCTGGCTCATCGACTCCGTCTGAGATTTCACCCTCTGCGCTTAGGCCCGCGCTGCTTGGACCTTCCAGAGTGCAGGGCTCAATATAGGCCGCTTTTGTGCCTATCTTTGCCAGAACTGACTTAGGAAATACAACCATGGCAGCACTTGTTATGCCGTGTTAGTCCTGCGCGTACAGTCAAAAGGGCATTGGCCATGAGTGTTGTCAATTTGTTTTGGAGCTTGGAATTCATCATGTTGACCTGACTGAACACGCGTTCAACTTCGGCATTAGACCAGGGTAGCACCAGTACTCAGAGCGCAGTCTGAGAATTCTTCGAACGGTTTTTTTTTTCCTGATGCATCTCTGTACTTCGCCACTTCACTCCAGAATGGCACGACATCGGAAGTGTTCTCCCATGGAACCAGTGTTATCTTCTCCCATTGGAAGTCGATAATAGTGATAATCTCGGCTGGTACGCCGAAGAGTTCCATTAGGGGAATGAGAGACTCTTTGATCACCTTGAGCGTGTTGCCAGGGGAAAGTAGGGCTGTTTGTCTCATGATGTTAATGTTGTCGGGCAGCCTCAACTTCAGTTCCAGATGGCGGTGGAATTTGGCGCAGCGTTCCCTGAACGAGTCCTGAGCTTCTGAGGTAAGACCCTGCCCTATCATGTCTCGTATCTTCTTTTCAGCCTCATACCCAAGGTGAGGCTTTGGGTCTGTGTGGCTGTCTAGACCACAAGTAAGGGGGTCCAGCTTACATGTTGGCAGAACAATCTTCTTGGCAAGGCCTTCAATGAGCAGGCTGAGGTCGTTCATTAACTTGAGAGGGTTGGCAGTGCTCGTTTCAAATGCCTTATCACCACCTGCACCTCTGCAAGAGACGGACGCTAGAAGAGCAGGTACGCATGGTTTGTATCATCGCTGTACATCGCATGCAACAGCTCTGCCGTGTAACATTTCTCACTGTGGCGAACAATGTGGAAGTTCGTTCCACTGGCCTAGGGTACGTGTTGGGGCTGTTTCAGTCGACAACCACTTCGTGTTGCTGGACTGCACCAATTTCAAGGGCTCTCTCCCTTCATTTAGTTTTTGGTAAAGCGTGCGGTAGGCCGCCTGGCGCATTGACGACTTTGAGAACCAACCGTAGGTCTCTCTTATCAAAATTCATGGTTTCTTGGCAGTGTTTCGGACACCGAGCGGGACACTGTGAGCTGAAGTGAGTGCACACACACCTTACAAGGATCAATGACGGAATCTCTGCTTTCACTTTCTGGTACACACCATTGTTGGTTCCAATCATGACGGCCGCGTTATCTGTTCGTATGCCTCGCATTTTTCTGAGATCCAGACCGATCCTCTTCGCGCACGCCTTTAATGCATCCACTATTGACTGGGCGTTGCACTGCGAAGCTCTGCAAGGCACAAAAATGTGGACATGACACTGCCCTTCCTCTCGCTGTAGTAAACAATTGCCATACCCAGCAGTTTCGTAATGCTTATATCAGTGGATTCGTCCAAGATAAGGCTGAAAGGGCCGCTGCCAAGGTCGTTTAGCAGATCGTCGAGGAAGTGAGAGTGCAGTATGTTCTTGGTGATTGCACTACACTTTGTGCGATGGAGATGAAGATTGTTTGCGGCCTTATTGTCACTGAAACTGTTTCTGCACATCACACCGAGATGATCCACGGAGAGAACGGAGCAATGCGCCGTGACAGAGCTATTGAAGCTTCTGCAGCGCTGGTGCCCTCGTGCTTCACAGGAAATGTGAGATTAGTTTGTCTCTTCGAAGAGAAACATTCAGTCGCAGAAAGATGTTTTCTCGTTGTGGCTGGCTGACCAAGTCGGCATTCTTTGCAACACTTTCGCACCTACACAACGCACGGCACGCTGCCCTTGCGGAATCGGAACTCACTTCGGCAATCCAGTCTCTGAATCGGTCATCCTTGAGTCACTCCCGTCTGAACTTTTGAGTGTACCTTTGCTTGGTTCGTCCTGTTTTCCCCATGATATCTTTCCGCCTCACTCAAAAACAATGTAATACCACAACACAGCCTCCTAGATTTCCCTTGCCTGCCGGATTATCGGCGGTCACGTGGGAAGCGGCCGTCGTCGGAACTGCGGTGATGGCGCCACTTGCGTAGGGTTGTCTTCAAATAAGTTTTTACGTTTTTGGATCTTATATGCAACAAAAATAACCTGAAAAGTTTTAAAAAGGTGTAAACGCAATTATAATTTACTGTATTATTAATTTAGAAGTTAAAAAAGGTTGTTGGCGAAACTTTTGGTTGGGGGCGCTACTTACGTATGGTTCTAAGGCGCGCTTTTTAAATGTCTGCGACTACACGCTCGTATGAGCAGTGGTATGAGTTAGGATCCCACAGTCACTTGTGGGTTCACTATCACTGACAAAGTGTCGATGATAGTGACGTTTGACATCAGGATGAAATGTTTAATGCTTTTTGTCGGTCATTATACGATCAGCGAAAGAAAAAAGAAAGAAGCCTGTGTATTTCTAAAGATCGCGTATTGGCGCTACAGGAAATATTTAAAAAGAAAGAAGCGCGAACTCAGGTTCAGGCATTATTTTGACAACGTGGTTCAGCTGCATTGTGGAGGACACCATGTAGTGGCGTATAGCCAGGGGGTGGCAGACCGGGCACGTGCCCCCCCCCCCCGTCACGAAATTTTTCCTACCATGGAATACATGGCACAAAATGACACTCGACCACATATACCTGCCCAGATCCCATGTCGGATCAAGGGCGTGCCCCCCCCCCCCCCCCTCCGAAAAAAATTTCTGCCTATGCCACTGACACCATTTGTCAAAATGCGGAGCTCCCGCTACGGCGACTCTTACGATCATGTCGTGGTTTTTGCACCTGAAATACCACAGGCTATTATGCATCCATCGACTGATGCACCATGCGATTGCGACGTTACTTCTTAAGCTTTGAAAGACGTGTTATTGTTAGTGATAAAAAAAATAAGTCATCATGCATCGCTCGTCATAGTGATGAAGAAATAAACTGCGATAGGTACTTGAACAAATAATGCTTTATTATAGCAATAACGTCGGTCGTTGCAGTTCTTCAGTTCCTGTGATGAATTGTGCACACGAACTCACGGCCTTATCTGATGTGTGTCGTTGATGTATTGTTGATGTCGTGGCCGAAGACCTTTTCGAACTGAAACCAAGAAAAGTTCATTAGAGTTTGGAGGAAAAAGAAGCGCTGTAAAGGGAAATTGTTTTACGGGATAGGCGGAGAGTGTGCACGCGTGCCGTTGGGTTTCGGACTCAAGCCAGTGGGCAAGTTCGAGGACCTGGAAATGCCGACAACGCCCGTCCGAGCAGACGATTGTCGAATCAGTCTGCAGCTCTGCCAGTCGGGCAGACGCGAGCGCCAGAATGACCATACTGCACCAGACCCCGAGCGATCGCTACATCGACACCGCCAGTGTTTTCCTCAACGCACCACGACCTGTCAGCACCCGACTCAACACACCTTGTACCTTTTGGGACTTCGGTGAGACTCGTTATGTGTAGGTTGGATTTTTGTTGCCGATAGGAATTCTTGTGACTTCTTCCTTTCCGTTTTCTTCAACTAAGAAAATCACGGTGTGCAAGCGTGCGTTGATCAAGGCAGCTGTGAGGACGTTTGGCCATGAACCGAATGATGAAACCGTGTGGTCACAGCGTGAAACCGGGATGAAACCGTGTGGTCAAGCTGGCATCACCTAAACGTTTTCGGAATGACGCCATCCTATTTTGCAGCGTCGGGTAAGCGCATGGGTTCAGGGTGCAGGAAGAACGTGGGTGGACGAGCAGTGTGATGGGGCACGCAATGAGATCTAGGCAAGCAGAACGATCGAGAGGCTATACGAAGGCACGCCTGGAGCTTGAAACACGAGTTCCAAAGAAGAAGGCAACTCTCAGAGGACTCAAGTGCGATGTTTCATTTGTATCAAATATCCATGAGACGTACTACTGTCGCACGCAGTTCAAGCAACTTTGTGTATATGCATCCTCTGTAAATGGTACCATCATTCTACTTCAACCGCCATCTTTCACGAAGCCATCTCGAACAAAGTAAAAGAGGCTCCACTGGTCTAAACAAGATTGCAGGGGGAGCTGCGGGGAAGCCCTGCCTAGAGTGCCTGGATGCACGCGCCCCCGCTTAGAGTGGTGTCAGCCTTTGAAAGGGCAGATGCCGCCTCCTCGGCCTTGGCGGCAGCGTGGCCGCCATTTTGAATCCCCCGCATGGTCAGTTGTGCGTTGCGCGCGTGCTGTTGTTAGGTCGATGCTCGTTTGCCTCCAGTTTTATGCACTCGCTACCGTCACTATGGCCAGGTGTTGCGTACCGCAGTGCACCAATCATTCAGGAACGCTGGAAGCTGTATCGTTTTCCAAGAGACACGAAAAGAAGGTTTCTTTGGACAGTAAAAATCAAACGCGACAATTGGCATTCGATGAACATCATCCATTTGCAGCGTAAGCTTCTAGCTAGTATTTCGAATTGACATGCAAGCAAAACTTGTGCCGGCGTCAACCTTGCGTAAGAAATGGACACACTGGTATCAGCTGTATGCTTAAAAGATTTTGGTTCACGTGTGTATGAATCCTGCTATTTACTTCGTAAACATTCCTTACTACACTTGGTTGGTCCTGTATCTGCCTTTGATTTTTGCTTTCGCTATTTCTTGTGATGTGAAATTTATCATGAAATATATTATGCGTGTTTGTCTGTAGATGCTATCCTTCTTTTTTTCTAATAATAATTATTTCTGCGACTTAAGTTCCTGAACCACGATATGATTATGAGAGACGCCATAGTGGAGGGCTCCGGAAATTTAGACCATCCCCAACAACACACAGGCATCCTAGGGACGTACAAAGGATGTCCCATATGGGATTTTTAGGGCATCCTAAGGATGTCCGAGATTAATCCCAAACACTACCCAAGTGAGACAAAAAACGACTTCCCTGGGATGTCCCAATGTCACTGCATGTGGTACTTGATTGGGATGTTAGATGTATCATTTTTTCTCATATACTGGACTGTCACAGAGGTTTTCAATGCGAGAATGAGGAAGAAGGGCAAGTGTAGAAAGAGCACACTGCACATGGTACTTGATTTGTATGGTGTATGTTTTTAGTTCTCGAAAAATGGGCCTGCCATGGAGCCCCCAGTTCAAGAACTCTGGAAGAAACATCCGTACAGAAAAAAATACTTTTATTCTGTTCAACGAAGTGAACTATATTAATGCACAATGAACTGGCAAGCTTTGCGTTGACACTAAACGGAAAAAAAATGAGTATAATAAAATAATTGTTAGTCACTTTAAATAACCATATCACGCTGAGTCAGCCTCTGTTGACCTTTCTCCTGCCGCCCTCTCGGGAGCATGTCGGAACCATGACATGCCAGCTTTTTCTATGTCTTTCAAGGTGGCCCTGAAGGACGTGTCATTGGTCAGGCTGCCTGCACACACATCAAAAACATGTTTTGTTAAGGTTAGCAGGGTATCTTAGATTGAAAAGCAAAAACTTTCACAACCATTACTGCCTCTCACTTGCTCAAATTCCTGAATAATGATGCCCTTGGTAATCATTTATTTTTTACATATAAGCTAGTTCTTAAAATAGCATACAAGTAAATATAGGCACAATGTTACTGCACCCAGTTGTCTAATGGTAACAGGTGCTTTGTGGGTTATGTACATTGTGCCTTTGCATTCATCACAAGCATTTCGCGTGCGGGTGAGTGCACAGGTTCTATAAAGTATCCTCAGGTGATTCAGGAACATTATACACAAGGAAACATTAAAAATGAACAATGAGAAATAAAAAAAACGAATGTAAGGCAGTCTTCTATAACGAAATATAACTTACTGCACATCAGCTTGCAGATCTTCAGGTCACTGAACTTCTTCTTCCCTTTAGCTCCAAACCAGCTGAACTGTACAGCAACATTCCAAGAGAGCATGCTCTTGAGGATGCGGGACGTTTTTGCTGCGTGCTTTCACCTCCTTGTATGGCCATGTGCTTTTTCTGGAAGCAGTGATTCCACTCCTGCACCAACTGCGCCAAAGTGCGCCAAATTGTATTTACTGCGCCATCCTGATAATATCCCTCCGGGTTCTGGGTATGACTATAGAATCGAACGGCTCCAATAACCTGACGGTAACAAGACTCGCCAGGAAAACGGACAATGCCATCAGACTTATAAGGAGGGTTGCCAACCGGCAACAGGGACTTGTGGAAGATAATCTCGTAAGGCTGGTGCACGCCTTCGTGATGTGCCACTTTACCTACGTTGCAGCCATGCACAACTGGCAGAGAGCGGAGCGTGACAAGCTCAACACGTTAATCAGGAAGGCCATCAAGAGAGCTCTCGGGCTCCCTATGTACACAAGCTCGGAGAGACTGTTTCGTCTCGGAATGCACAACACGCTGGAAGAAATTGCGGAGGCTCAGGAGAGGGCGCAATTCGCCAGGCTGTCCACCACGCGTTCCGGTAGGAACATTCTGCGGGAGTTGGGGACTCCAGCGACGGAAATCGAGTCTCGCTTCTGCAGCATTCCTCGTGAACAGCGAGGACGAATCACCGTTGTCCCCATCCCGCGAAACGTCCACCCCGAGCATAACGATGGTAGGAGACGGGCCAGGGCAAAGGCTCTTTTAGAAAGGGCTCACGATCAGGCCGGGCACTGTTGCTTCGTCGACGCAGCCCGGTATCCCGAGGGGAAGGCGTATGTGGCAGTGAGCATCAACCACGAGGGGATAATCACGAACTCGACAACGGTCCGGACGACAGCAGCCGAAATAGCGAAGCAAGCTGCGATTGCGTTGGCCTTGCTGGACAACAAGAGGTCCACGATTTACAGCGACTCGAGATCAGCGATTAGAGCATTTGCCAAGGGCACCATCTCGGAACCGGCCTTGCGGACCCTCCGGGACAAGAACATCGAGCCACACACACTCGTCTGGTTCCCAGCTCACATGGGACAGATCAAGGGAGCCCCGCCAAATCTCAATGAGTCGGCCCACATAGCTGCGCGAGGACTAGTAGACCGCGTAGCTACCGGAGGGCGCGCTGAGGTTTGGAGAATCGGGACCCGCCCACCTCGTATAACGAAATTACCAAACATTTTTACCTGGGGCGGAGACAGTACCCTCCACCACACAGAAAATTAAGCAGACCACAGGCTCTGACACTCAGGCTACTTCAAGTCGGGGCGTACCCTAACCCCGCGCTATTGCACAAGATCTATCCTGAAATACAGCCAACTAATGCATGTTCATTATGCGCAGATATCGCTAATCTCGAACATATGCTCTGGCGGTGCCCCGCGTTACACGGCGGCGAAGTCATCACGCCGTCAAAATGGGAAGAAGCTATTACAAGCTCCGGACTCGAAGCACAACTATGGGCAGTCCAACGGGCCCGCGACGCAGCAGAGAGACTTGGTCTTTCTCTTCCGACGTGGGAGCGGCCCGCAACGTGCTAGGGCGCGTTCCGAGGGACCGAAATAAAGTTTATTCATCCATCCATCCATCCTGATAATATCGACGAAAATTGCGCCAAACTGCGCCAAAGCCTCGCGTTTGGGGGCGTCTATCACCGGCAGTCGTACCGCCGGCACGTCAGAACATGTGCAGCTTGATCTTGGGGCTGCCAAAGTCGCAACCATGGACCAAGAATTATTCCGCTGAATAAAGAGCGCTCGCGCATGCGTCCCGAGTAAGCCACGATGCCATGCACGGTGCCGGCGTAGCTTCTGTTCTGCAAGTTGGCTCCACAGGAAAATGCGCTCTCCGCAGAGGCTCGTGACGTCTAGGCCTATCGGTAGGGAGAAAGTGCGGCGGCGGTTCATTGACGGGCGTCGTCTGTTCCAGAAACGCTGCTGATAGCTCGTTTCAAGCGTCGCATGGCATGCAAAGAAAGCAATGTTCAGTAATAACTACATGCGTGCCGCTAAAATATCTGTCACTTCTGTTTCTGGACATCGCGGTATGAAATCTTGGATCGCTAGCAGTAGATATATGGAACAATATCGAAGTTTCCTTGCTTTGCGTTTATGGAAGAGCACGCGAACGGTGGGAACGCGTTGACACTTTTCCTCAGATATACTTTATCCATGAATCTTCATCCAGAAGAGCCTTTTCGTTATTCCTTCCACCAGCACATCCGAGTTTGTAATCACTCTGCGGTAAATACCCTCTAAAAGGCCCTGCCCTTTGGAGCTCACGTGCTAGGGTTCCAATTCAAATTTTTGCCTGCTTTTTAAAAATGTAATCACATTAATAAAAGCATATCTGCTGGTCGGAGCAGCCGCAAATGCGCAGCTGTCAGTAGCGGGCCCGTCGCTCACGGCCCACATTGAAGCGGCTACGCCGCGTTACACATCCGCCCCTCGATTTCGAGGGCCAATAGCTGATGGTTAAAAAAACTCAGTTATGAATGCGATACCAACAAATTGTATTGTTAAACGAGGTAAGGCTAGCTGCTAACTCTTTTGGATCCGATCTCGCGTAACTCAACAAAACGCTGGTTTAAGGGAGTATGGCCGCTCCAGGAACCGAAGCGTTTTCGTGCTCTGAGTTCTTTAAACGCGAAGTAAGCGTTGAGAGCACAGCAAGTTTACCAACTGTCTCCTGATGCCTCGCGATAGCGCGCGCGCGAGCGACTGCGCCCATCGAACGGTGCGGTCCCCCCCCCCCCCCCCCCCCCTGGCGTCCCTTCGTACTCCTTACGAAAGACGGGCGGGGCGTTTCCCTCTGTTTGATGAGCAATCGACGACAGGCCCGCACGTGGGAAGATGTTATCTCATGCGCTCTCCGTGCGACGGAGACAGACGGCCGGCTAGTTTAATCTCATCTTCAGCCATGTTCGTCGCCAGCGCTCGCGAGCTTTTACCTGCGGCTAGAATGCGCGTGGTGATGTTATAAATTTGGACTTTATACGGAAAATTACAGCGACGGCGAAAATCCGCCGAGAGTGTCCATATCATTGTTATCACAATAAAAATTAAAAAAAAATGAGGAGCCATTTCACTCTGTGAAGTGGATGATAAGCGAAGCTGTTTCACGCATGGCACAGAGGTGACATGGTGGAGGACAGTTTTGTATGTAAGGCCAGGTTGTTAACGGCCAGGCTGTTAACGTTCAATCCGCAATATTAATGCGAAAGCCTTACATGCTTGCAGTAAGTTGCAGTCTTCTTTGACCTTATCTAATTCTGCCTTATACTTATCCACTGTTTTCTGGAGTCTGTCGATTCTTCTTTTCATCTCCCTTTCTTTCCTCAGCCATCGCGCTCTCTCGCTTGCAAGACTGCAAGCCTCATCATCGTCGAGCTTCGTCTCTTCGACAAGCATACGAGAGTCGTCGTCTGAGTGATCGTCGAGAGTCGTCGTCTGAGGTGCACACAGTTGCTCTAGCGACGCAGTGGAGGATTGTTTTGATGGCTCTTTCTTGGTGGTCCTTTCATGTTCCATTGGCGTCTCCGTCTCACTAGCTGGGTTTTGGGTTGCTTCCGTCTCTTCAGGTTTCTCTTCTGACAGTCGCATGTGCTCAACTGTGTTTTCTGCTTCAGGCACACGTAAAACTTCTGGCGATCTCTCTGGAAAGATCGTCGGTACTGTGCCCTTCTTCAGACAGCGCTTTTGGCCAACGTTGAAATCTTCATCTTTGAAATGTTTGCTGCAGACCTTCGAATAATTTGAAGTCACATTTGGGGTCCATCCACGTCTGTCGATTGCCCTGAGCCATGCTTCTCGCAGTGTAGAGTCGGCAGGGATTTCATGAAAAGATACACCCGGTGCCTTTTTTTCGTATCCGACTTGCAGTTGGGCCCACAACAGTATGCCATCTTGCTGCGAAGAGAGAGAGAGAAAAAAGAAACAATAATGTTTTGCTTCTCTCATTTCTTAATATCGTATACAACATTTTTTATAGCAAACCGACCCATTTTGTACCCTTTTAGAAAGCAAAACATTACTTCGACGAGACACATAATAATAGGGGCTTGCGAATATTCGACATTTCGAATAATTTTCGAATAGTGTTTGCTATTCGATTCCCCGGAATTTTACTATTCAAAGTATTCGGACTTCCCATAAACAAATACGGTCAATGTCCGATTAACAGTGGCCCCTCCAAATTTTTGGTATGCTTCGCCATTTTACACATGTGCATAGGAGCAAAGCTGTCTTTCAAACTAACATATTTTTTACAGCGAAAGCTGTTACGAGATCATTTCACCGGCCGTTTTTGGCGCCGTAGTTGTCCGCCGCCGCCGGTGTCCGTAACCAGTATCGCTCGAAATAAAAAAAAAACGAAATAAGAAAAAAAATTAACGATGGAACGAGGTTCGAACCTGAGCCCTCGGCGTGGGAGCCCAGTATTCAACCTCTGAGCCATGCCGGTGCTTGAAACTGCTTTGCAAAAAGGTCCTATACAGGCTTCATGTCGGGAAGGAACCACATTAGCATATGCAATATAGCGTGGTAGAAGAGTAAAATAAGCACCAAGCGTTGCACAACGCGAATTCTGTAAACAGGCGTCACACAATGCGAACTGCGCAACGAGTAGGTTGTTGGATGCTTCCAACCCATTACATGCCATAATTCTTCGTTGTCATCAGGCACAGCATCAACAAAGTGCGCATATTGCCTTACATGCGTTTAGCAGGTACCACGGCTCTCCGTAGAATGACGAAAAATGGCACAGTGCCTGCGGCCCTACTTCTCAAAAATTACAATGATTTATAGCGTAGTGGGTTCCTCGCAAGTGCACTTGTGTTGGTTGCCAAGGAAGCCCATAAGCGCATGATCCATTTCCTCGGGGTCTCAGTAGAATTACAATGATATATAGCGTAGCGGGTTCCTCGCAAGTGCACTTGTATTGGCTGCCAAGAAAGCCCATAAGCGCATGATCCATTTCCTCGAGGTCTCAGTAAAGTTCTTCGCCCCCCCCCCCCGTCTCTCTCCCACGTCAACGTATGTTATACAGCATGACGGGAGAGGGAAATAGCGACCGGGCGTCACCCAATGCAAATTACATAACTGGTGGGCCGTTTAAAGATTCCAACCCATTACAAAGGACTGAGCCATATTTCTTCATCGTCATCAGTCGTCGCGTCAACAAAGTGCACATAATGCCTTACAGACGTGTAGCTGGTGACTCGGTTCTCCGCCGAATGACGAATAATGGCTTAGTAGGTGCTTCCCAACTTCACAAAAATTGTGGTTTATGGTGTAGTGGGTACCTTTCTAGTGTACTTGTATTGTAGCCCCAAGGGAGCTTACAACGGGCTCAAGAAACGCCGCTCTTCCAGCTTTCGCTGTGACTGTGCTGCGGTTTCAGCGCAGGCCTGGCGTTTTTTTTTTTTTTCGCATATCACCCGCACCCTCTACAACGATTCGTGGATCATTTTCTAAAAAGGATGCTCGCGTATTGCCGTGAAGCTACCTTCCTTGCACAGCTGAAAAGTACTGCCGTGATGCCAGCTTTACAAACGAAAATTTGCGTTTTTTTTTTGCTGCAAATGTAACATTTTTTCTGCGGCTTACACACGAGCAAATACGGTACTACGTTCGCAAATATATCGACTCAAGAAAACGGTGGTTTTCACCAATACAAAGACGATAGACGCAGCAGAGGTGGGGGTTCAATTAATGCCGTTTTGGACCCGAAATTTGGGCAGAAAGTAAAAAAAAAACCGGACGCCAAATATTTTTAGCACCCGCAATTTCAGATTTTCTTTTATATTCACATCTATGAGGCAGATTAGGAACTCTAGACTCGAAAAAAGCGTGCTCTTGTACACCACATTAGTTGGGCTTCCATTGAAGTCAAAATAGTCGGAGAGGCTGAGGCAATGGCATCTTTTGCTTTCACGTGTAAAGTATTGTGACACCACACTGGTAGCACCCAATCAAGTAAATAAATACAATTTGGGCTCCACGTTGTCTCATCCTTGATGAAACAACTAGGGAACACCATCCCTCCAGCGCTTCACCAACCTGTTCGCCAAACGAAACACTTCCATGTTCCTATCTCATAATAATGTGCTTAGGGATCCTCTGCTACTCTATCATTTCACTTCGAAGTATTCGAAAAACATTTGAGAAACATTCCAAAGTTATTCGAAAAATATTCGAATTCGCTTCGCACCCAAAATTTCGCTATTCGCACAGCTCTAATAATAATGCTTCAAACAGCGACATATATGCAATCATAAACTTCTTTCGCGTGTAACTGAATGCACTGCGTGCAAGAAGTACTATTTCAGCTCACAAATTAAACTTTCTACTACATAAAAAGTAAGCGTAACGGTGACACAGTCGTAGCGAACTTCACTGCACTATTAAATCATATTTAATTCACTACAATCGCAAATACTTACTTGATTTCGGTGCTCCAGCGTGAAATCTTCACTTCTTGAACATAAACTTTGCCTTCTCGGTGACACAGCTGCGGAGAAACTCAGGGAAAACAGTAAAACATTCACAATGTCGTTTCATCGCTTCTGCGGTTTTCAAAAAAATCGTCTGCTACTTCAGTCGTCTGCTGCGGCTGAACTGCTCCGTGGCATGGCTGCCGTAGCGCCAGGTGGCGATTGTCGCTTCCCTTCAATACAAGGCATGGCCTCCGAGATTAGCAAGCGCCGCGGTTGCTAGGCAAGGAAAATATAGGAGGCTGTGACCACAACCACATGTAGCGATTTAGCGGGCTGCAGGACAGGGTTGCCAAACCAAATTTAACCTGCAACAGGAATCCCCAAAAGCCGCCCGAGCACGACTCGTAGCAAATTTTCAAATAATAGTATTTCAATTATTTTTTTGAGAGACAAGGTAGAAGACCCGCTAGATTTTATATAAACAAGTTAGAATTTCCCGCTAGCAGCTAGACCGCATTTTTGCCAGCTAAACTACCACCAAAGAAAAGCTAGATCTAGCGGGAAAAAAGCTAAGTTGGCAACACTGCATCCTAGTGAGTGGAGCAGGAAACGCTAGACGGATCAGCTGAGTGCTGCCATCTGTCCGGAGACACGGGAGACGGGCTCTGCGGTATGGCTGACACCTCACATCAATATAAATAATGAACATACTTTTCCCCCTGGTGTGCTGAAGCCAGTCTTCACAAGCCCATTTCTTAGGCATTTCATCAAATGCGGAAAGTCCAAAATGAAATTCAGCGTTCTCGCAGCTTCAGTGGGGTCATTCAATCTACAAGTAATATGTTCTGCTAATGCAGGCACACCTGCAAGTCACCACATTTCGCGGTTCCACGAGGGCCCATCACAGTTGATGTAGTCAACGAAAAGATAAGCCTTCTCAGCAATAATTACAGCCTCAATCAGTATTTTTAACAGAATGTCTTCTTTTACCTTTCCTTTTGTAGCCAGGACTCCAACGATTTGTGTCCACTTCCCGACGAATGGAGCATGAACAGTTATTACCATTCCATGATCGCGTTGCTTGTATTTTTCTTCTGGTTTAGTTCGTAAGTTCTCCCAAGAGCAAGAAAGCCTTGGACCTGGCCCAATAAAGTTACACTGGATTGCTCAGATAATTTCATTTCATCAACTAGTAGTCCGTCATGTCGCTATGAACCTTTCTTCATTAAGATTTGTTGCCTTCATGTTGAACCGAATTGATGACCAAATATGTCCTCATGTACTTCTCAGGGATGGAAATACTGCGCCATGTACACCACGCTACGCCAATCTGCTTTTCCTGCGTCATCCTGCTCCCAAATGCATCATTGCGCTGAAACTGTTCCCGAGCGGTGCTTCTACTTGGGAGAAATGGGAGGCAACAATGAAATGTTCTATGCGAGTCGGTTTGCGCAGGGAGAGACGCATTTGTTCAGCTGTCATCCGCGATGTATTCCTAGCAAAAGTTCCCAGTAGAAACGCCAATGCCTATTGGGTTATTTGCACCTATTGATGTGTTGGTTCTGTATAGGTCTATGGGAACTGTATTTGTCTCTTTGTTCCGTATTAGCCTATGTGAGCTATATTGGTAATATATTATTGGTTGTGTATTTGCCAGTCATGGGCATGTTACCAGTAAAAAGGAAGAGTGTTGCAGGTACAGAAGCCTAAAAAATAACTCTATTGTAGTTGCAATTACTATTCCAAAAGCAACCTGTTATACACACTAAAAAAAAAAAGGCTCTCGATTACGGAAAATCCTGTAAGAAGCTCCCAACCACGTTTCTGTAGTCCGAAAACATCTGACCTCTGGTGACGTAGAATTCATGGTACGTAAAGCCCGTTCATTATTACAAATAGCTTGTGTCATGTAATGCTACACTGCTCCGCCATGAAGAAATGGAGACATATAGGAACATCTGCTGCGTTGAACCATTTGCCACACATTATTTGTAATTCTAATGCCAAATGTATGAAAAAACAAATGTGTTTTCTGTAAGTTCAGCATTAGGCAAACGTAAAAAATAAATGTATCCTGCAAATTTTGCGCTATATAGACTTCGCCGCTCTACGTGTTGGGGGCCCCATTCACGTAAGGCGGCGGGCATGGCTGCAGCTGGAGTGTATCAGACCGGTACGCGTACATGTTCGAAGCGCGCTTACCGCGAACCTAGACTTAACGGTACCCACAGCCAGTTCGTAACTGCAACTCACGCTTATTTGAGAATCGGCAGAACCGGCCTACTGTTATGCGATTTCCATGCGATCGTAATGCATTTCAAGCCGGCACTATTCGTAATGGCAGCGCTTGTGTAAAATAACGAATCAGAGGCTTTTTAAGTCTTTCGGGACTGCGTAAAATAGAGGCAGTGAGGAAGGGTCTCAGAAGTTTTTTTTTTTTATTAAATCAAGTCATAACGCTATATTTCTGTTACATACATCAAAATGAAGCTAAAGAAATTGTCTTTCACACAGATTAAAATATTACATATAAAAGTTAGAGTAACAATCAAAACTGTCATATTGAACATTTGCTGCAAGGACAACATAAAAAAGTTGGAATAAACATAGGTACTTCAGCAAAAATACTACAGTAAAAAAAATCCAAGATATACAAAACATGGCTCACCGCCTCTTTTTTAGTTTGAAAAGTCTGGTAGACATATCTACTAACACTTTTCTGGTGTGCTTCAAAACAACTGCAGTACTCATGCCCCATGGCGCTCGTGCCACTCAATGAAACTGTTCCGCGCAGTAGTAAAACACAAATGTACTTTACATGTGCTGCAAAAACATTTGTTTTCAGCTCGGTTCTCTTTTGCTCATAACAGAGCTTGCAATTCTTGTGCCTGTCTAGTTTTTCTGGCTTGTCGAGCGTGTGCCTCGCGGATGAGGGTGGAGGAGGTGGAGCAGTGTGGGCTGGCCTGGCATCGTCAAGATTAAAGAGCTGATGGATGAGCTCTTCTCTGAAAGCTTGTTGAGACTATCAAACAGAAATAGAACGATGTGAACAAACAGCAAGCCTCTTTGGCTACTCGCGAGAGAAGCGAATGTCAAGATACGCTCACCTATGAGTACTAGCTGAACTCCCAGGTCGATCCTCGTCCGAATCGCTCTCCGAAATTAAACCCAAGCTGCTAAAGTCATCTTCGGACTCCTCGCTGCTCGACTCAAAAAAAAATGTGCCGTCAAAGCAGCGGAATCACGCGATTCACGTCGGTTTCTTTGCACAGGCTGACGCGAGATCGACGCCATGGTCCGCTATGTTCGCCGCCGCCGCTACCCACAAATCTGTCTCATGTATCGCCGCCTACCGGGAAGATGGCAAACCACGCAGAGACCGAAAGTCTAGTGATAAAACTACACGCTAAATAGCAACACATGTAAAAACACCCGAAAATTTGAACTTGGCAGCGCGCGGAAGCCCGTCGATCATATATGATCGATGCTCCAAGGGAGCGGTCCCGAAAGAGTTAAAGTGGATGCTAAAGCGCATAAACAATTTATTCTCATAAATTGCTGACTTACAATTTCAACTATTTTCGTGACAGGGCCTTCTGGGAAAATGTTTTGTAGACGTCATTCGTATCTGCGAGTGTAGCATAGTTAACAAGGAGTGGCCTCATGAACCTTGTGCAAACCAGCACGGCTAGATCCTTGTTAAGCAGCGCTGAATTTGACTTGGCTGAAACGGCTGCATCGGGTAGTTCGGAGGCTTTTGAAGCCTTGGCTGCTTTTGAAGTGCCGTTTCCACCAACTGCCAAAAAGTTTCCAAGGCGTAGAGCAGCTTGTCCGAAGGATAGAGCAGTCCGCCATGTCTTGATGCCGAACAAACTGCTTGAGCGTGCTTTCATTGTAACGCCACAGTGATCCTCACAATCCATGTGTTCCATAAGAACGCATGCGATGTAGCCACCAACACGAACATTTGCTGACAGCTTCAACATTGGAAGACTAGCTGGCACATTTGTTAGCTTCAAGCGCTGCAGTGCGTGAACAACTTCCACTGGCAGCTTGGCGGAAACCTTTGGCGTTTGCCGTCTTGCCACCGGAACCCCATTGCTTCGTGCACATTCTTTATTGCGGAGCACGTTGCTGTCCTCTGATAGAGCTCTAGTACTTGCTTTAATTTAAAAGTTTTTGCAAGCTACACACTGCAGATAAGGCATCCACCTGATCATTGCAGCCCTGTGATCGCCTGGGCGTTTCAAAGAACGGTTCAGTTGGATCTCTGCTAAATTTTCGGGTACGAAATAATAAAACATTTTCTGTTAGTAAATAGAGAATGCCGGAAATTGTTGAATGTGTTATCAGAGGGAGTGCCTCGTAGGTCTCAGTGGCCAGGAGGCCACGCGCATGTGTTGCCTGCTTCTTGAGATCCTTCATGCACTCAGGAAATGTTACCTCCAGCCATTCAAGGCGCTGGTCATTTTGGTTCTCGGTAATGCCTATCATCTGAGAACCGTTCATGAACATGCTGGTTCTTGACTTCTTGTTGCTTGTGTCATGCAAAATGGACCATCGGTACCCGTTGATGAACATGCTGGTTCTTGTTGCTTGTGTCATGCAAAATGGACCATCGGTACATGTTCTTCACAAACACGATAGTTGGTCTTCCAGCAGGCTAAAATGGAGTGATAACCGTGCCCAGCTTAGTCTTTCAGAAACTTAAGTGCCGATATGACGTCTGGGCAAAGCACTTCCACCACCATTTTCACATTAATCTTCTCACTGTTATTAGGATAGGCATGCTTTCTGCTCAACCTTCGCACTGGCTTGAATAGCCATTCCTTCTCCATTTCATACAGCTTATTTTTGATCGGTTATGGTACGTCGATGAAGCTATCTTTTGCTTGCAAGGGCGCTTAAAAATAAGCAATCGCAGTAGCAAGGAAACGTGATTGCCTAGGCGCGTTAGTGTGCAATACAGTGGCAGGAGCCCCACAAAACACAACAGACTTGCACCTGTGGAATGCAGCATAATACCACGGTGGGTGAGAAGGAAGAAACGACGGTTGCCGAGGGAGCGTTTGACGGGCGCAGAAAATATAGAGGAGGCTATTCCACATCTGTGGTGAACACCTCATTAGTATTCAAGCCGGTAAAACTGGAGCGTTTATTCTACTTCACGAGTGAAATGTTCGTGATATGACGTCTAATCATGGTGTCGATAAACACAATAATAATTTTTCGCATTATGTACAAAACATCAGCTCTATGATGTCTTGAACACTAATGAGGTGTTCATGTCTTGAATACTAATGAGGTGTTCACCTTAGATGTGGACTACCCTGTACATGTGAAAAAAAACCTGAAGGATACATGAAGTGAATTCACATGTTTTAGAACCGACCGGGTCAAAGTTCATCTTAATTGAAATAAAACTTTATTTTCCTAGAATTATAAAACAGAAACACCAAGGACATTTGCCAGCAGATTGTGTAAATAAAAATTGTCAGAGAAATTTTGTTTTATTTTAGTATCCTTAAATCTGGAATTTATAATACAAAGAAGGAATATAAAAAATTCTGAATACCCATGGTACCTGAATTATTTCCACAATGTAACAGTATTGTGCAGATTTGTTCAGCGAAAAAGAAAAGAGAAAAAATAAGTTGTGTAAGCACAATCACACCAGGCGAGTTGCCATTACACAGCGCAAATGTATGGCATATAATGCAGGGAAGCTCACTGTAAAAATCTGCAGCTAAAGTGCATCAGTCGTTTGGCAAAGATATTTCGATATTCATTGATACAACACTTCTGGTGTTAGTGTAAAGAAAAAAAAAAAGAGTTTATCGGTTTTATCCTCCTCAGACCTGAGAGTATTGGCACGGAGAAATAACTTTGACCAAGTTCTTATACTTACTTTTGTGTTGCATAGAACCCACAAAAAATTATTTGAATGTGCGCAGAGCCTAACAAGTAATTGTTTGTCCCCCTGCAGGGACACTGGGTCTATCCTTAGGCATTGCTAGAAATACATATGCATTTTTGTGTATTTGGAAAGGGCCGCAAATAACTGTTTCGAGGATGAACTTTAGAGAAAGAAAGATTAAATTGATTTTTATTAGTTCTGGTGACACATTTAGAGCACAACAAAATCGCTTTTGGGACGTTCTTAACCCCACACACCAGTGAGTCAAGCTATCAGCGCAATTCCTTTGCGACAGAACTCACGAATGGAATTCATAGCAGTCTCTTCTAACTTCTATGCAAAGGTACACGTCGCACCGAGCACATCTGTGGCGTGTCTTCATGCTGCAGCCAGCGTTCCGGCACCTCGCTCCATTTGGTAGGTCGTCCTTCATTGGCAAATGCAGTGCGTCTGTTTTGCGGAAATGTTCTGATGGCAGAGCTTTCGGCCTCTTCCTTGGTGGGATGTCTAGGTCATCTTCGTCTTCTTGACGAGTTGCGATCACCTTCTGCCATATCAATGCTTCGGCCACGCAAAGCTTGAAATCAAGGTACTCCAGAATGTTTTTTCTTTGGACGCCCTCTGCCTTCTTGTCTGCTCTGTACTGAAGCCAGCTGTTTTAGCAAGATCAGACATGTGAAGAATTGTACGCAGTGTCCACCTGTTTGTGCGGCTCCTTTGAGCATACAGGGAGAGCATTCTGTCATCTAGTCAACACCACCCATATTTGCATTGTAGTTTATGATGACGGATCGGCGTGGGACATCCAGAAACTTCCTGTCTTTCTTGCACCATCTTTTGCACTTATCTTCAGGCTCCACTCCAAAGGCAGCCGACAGCATCACAATGGGCTTTTTGTCGACCCTTTTGTGCAAGCAAGCGTGCTGTCTTGTCGCAGTCGCTGCTCCGAAGTGCCCCGAGATTTCTTCAACAAATCCTTGTCATTTGTGAAATGGGCCTCTTTTGGCATTCTGTTCTTCATCAGAGTGCCGGTGCCAAAAATGCCCTTCTTCATGAGCTCATCCATCAAACCGACCGAAGAAGAAAACCAACGGTCACAGTAAAGCGTAGAGCATGCAGGCACTGTCTCAACCAGCTTCAAGACTGAGTTGCCCGATATGCCAAGGCCAAAGTCTGGAAACGTCTCTTTGCCTTTGTAAATTGCAAAATCATAAATCAACCCGTCTTTTCCTGCGAGAACAAAGTTTTTCAGGCCCACAGGATTTGGTTTGTTGGGATATACTGCAGCTTCATAGGACAGCGCCCTGAAAATGGGATGACTTGTTCATCCACACGAAGCAGTTGGGTTTTCCAAGCCCAAGCAGCCCTTTCGCACCATCTCAACGAAAGGCGCAACCTTCCAAAGTCTCTCGCTCTTTTGTCGTCATCACTGATGTCGTCGTCAAGTTGGCAGCACAGGTTAGATCGCAGTAAGAAGAAACGATCCCGTGGCATGGTGTCGGCTACTGAGCTAACAGCCAGGCCCTTCTTCCGAAAAATCGTATTCTTGGATAGCCAATCACTCCCATCAGCATGGAACAACCCAGAGAAACTGTTAACTTCCTGACCAGTGATTTTAGATATGATTCCACGCTCTCTCAGAATTCTCTGGTTTGTTTTCTCGGCCATTTTTTCGAGCATGTTGTCATCTACGTACTGCTTGTAGTAGTCGGCAGGCGAGAACTCCAATCTAGCTTCCGAAAAAACACACCCGTCTCGAGAACAGGCACATTGTTTGCTGGTGAAGAATTGGCTGCCTTCCACAGAGGACGCCTTTGCGAAATTCCTACGCCGCTCGAGCCGTCGTCGTCACTATCGGAAGATGACCAGCATACTCCTCAGTGTCGGAATCATACGCGGCATTCACGTCGTCAACGTCGTGTTCATTCTCGGAGTCCGAAATATCGGAAGTTTCCCGGTCGCAAATTGATTGCAATACTTCGTCTGCCTTCTTGGTGGATAAGCCTGAAATTACAAAGCAACGGGAAGTTAGACTTAAATTCCCACTGGTAAACTTCATAAAAAGAATGTGCTAGTCGGCCATCTGACTTCAGTATTCGCAATGCCCACGAACTATAGGTGGCGCGCCGTGCTTTTCAAGATGGCGCCAGGAGGAGGGTCAACCCGTTTGTTAGCATAGGAACAGATAGTAGTGCGGACGTACGGCCCGTGCCACTTTCACCGGATGAAGTCATGAGCTGTGCTGAATTGGATATGAGACTAAACTACTTTCCCAAACCATAGAAAGTGCTAAGTACTCGCCACCTAATTATTTGCTGTGGTGTGAAAGGTTATATTTCAGCTCCGTTACCGTGCATAACGATGCTTTGCGAAATCCTGTGCGTGCTACATAAAACTGCATGAACTAAAACTGACGTATGAGCAGAACGCCACTCCGAGGTAGTACGTACGAGCCAACGTTTATAGATACGTTGTACCGAGCCTGCCTTACGGACTTGCCGCAGTAGTAGGCCGCCAGCGAGTAGCACCATCGCTGCTGCACGGGACCGCACGTTTAACGTGGTGATGCTTTGCAAACATAATACGCCGTCGTCATTACTTGTGCAGTCGGGAACGCGGAGTTACGTCTTCAACGGAACACAAGCATTTAACTTCCCATTCAGTAGCGCTTGTGTAACAGCCATGCTGAGACTCTAGCCGTGTGCAATTCACTTCACTCGCATGTTGCAGGCTCGATCAGCACGATCGAAACACGAATATCGAAAAGAATGCACACGTATCCTTTTCGCAACGTCGAGAAGTCAGCCGAGAGGCGTGCGTTGTGGCTGTGACTGCACTTTCCAACGCTCTAACCATTTCGCTTCTCTGGTCGAGCTCGAGCGTGTTGGCGGCTGCGGCGCTCCATAATATCCCACAATAATTGAACATGCAATGCACAAGAGGAACTCTGATTTTATTTTGATCTCGCTCAAGGATATTATACATTAAATACAATCAAAGTGACTTACGAGCGTGAAAGAACATTAACGCACGAGGGTACATGAAGTGCAACTCGCTCCTCGTGAGTTAGCGGCTGATCGTTCACCGTCGCTGTCACTCTCGGTGCCTTCACAGTCTTCTACGTCCAGTGAAAAATTCTCGTCGTCAAGATGGTTTTTCAACATCACTGCTGAAAGCAATCTGAAGAATTTCCTCCGCTGAACCTTCGACCACTCCGCGTCACCACGTTTACAATTACAGATACGTCTGGGCGCGGAGCCGGAGAACATTTCTCTGATTTCGCTCTCAGATCGGTCAAAGAGCAAATCGCTTGCAGTGTGCTGCCACCTATCAACAAACGTACAAAAACAAGCGGCGCAGCGCTGGAACGAAACCAACACACTGGCGAAGGACGGCGTGGAAAGCGTTCGCTTCACGAAAGGCGTGGAGCAGACGCGTCCTCGAGTTTTGAAACGTCGCTCGCACGATTATTAACAGCGCTTTGCTGACAAAGGATAGAGGCATATTTTAATGTATCGACAACTTGAGATCGCTCAGTTTTACAACAGCACATCGCGAGCCGGCGCGACCTCCCGCCTACAGTGTTATGGGATTCATGCACTACAAGAAAAACAGGGTGAGCTTCAACTGAATATGTCAGACGATAACATTTAACTAACCTACGTGGCTACAGAAAGCCTCGCGAAACTGATAGTATGCGTACGCTGTGGGCTAGCATTGAAAGCGCGAGTCGCCACGTATTTTCACGAAAACTTCGCGCCTGGCAAGAACGAATCAGATTTCTTGTGTCACGGAGGGCCCAGTTTGTTCACTGATGCAGGGAACATGCCAAGTCGTAGTGTTCCTTCCTTGCCAACGCGTTAACACTGAGGTTAGAACAGCCGAACAAGGGAGCGACTGCGTAGTGCTTCCATTTTGTCGTCTACTAACCCTCCTCGAGAGGACGCTCCTGAATTCCGCTTGGCGGCGCGACAGTCTATGGGCATTGCGAATAAACACGCACATGAACCCAATGTCCCTGTGCGAGGGCACTAAACTTAGTAAGCTGCGAAGGTCCCAATAAAGTCAATGGTTTTCTCTAAACGGTGTCAGTGTGTTCTCCAGGCATTAAACCTTTGCACTCCGTTGCAATTTTTTAAAATGAAAAGCGTTAAGACCAACGATAAAGCGACTTACCTGGCCGTCTCGCATAAAACGTGCTGGCGCTGATTGCCACCATGTTTTTTCCGAGCGGGAAATAGAAATTTCGCCGAGCTCAAGGTAGATGGCGCCACAGACCTTGTCCTCCTAGAGGGACATTGGTTCTCTCCGCTGCAACAGCCGTTGTAGTTTTCGTCGCCTGTGAACCAATGTCCCTGTGGGGGGACAAAACGTCTTAGGAGGTTTACATTGAGCTTTGTGAATGATGTGAAACTTTGTCTGACCTGAGATATACGAGAACGCCAATCTTCTTTAAAGCGCCGAGAGAAACAAATAGTACGTCCCGCTCATTGCCCCACACACAGGCGTTATGATTACTGTAATGTTTATCAAAGGCAAGGCGAATGCGGCCACCGTCTTTCCTTACTGATTTTGTGTACTGCCATACGGTGACGGTGCTTGATTCAGACGGCCTCGGAATAATCACGAGAGGTGCTGAAGCTTGTGTTCTTGAGCTTGGAGCCGTTACTCATCACATATTCAACTTCTTAATGTAGAACAAGTTGGCAATGATAGGCCTTATCTTGCTAGTTGAAAAGCGGCCCAAACGATGTCCTCTCACGATCGAAGGTGTAATGACACCAAGCCTATTGGAACAAGAATTGCTCACGAGTTGTTCTAAAGCTGCACGGGTTTCATCATCTGTTTCTGGAACTATAAAACGAACATTAGATGTCTTCTTACATTTTTAGAAGTTTCTAATTAGGCGCTGATAATGGCTGTGCAAATAACACCGATTTGATTTTCGATTCTAATTCAACGACATGTTTTATTATAGTGTCTCCAAGTCTTTCTCAGGGTAATATGAATGTTAAGGACCTTATTTAGTGATTCCAGGACTGTAGTGTGACTAGTTTCCAAACGTGGGACAGCAAGAGTCATATTGCCTTATCTATCCTCCTGTGCCTGGTACCTACGTTTCGTACTGGCTAACCTGGAAGAACATCAGCAATGAGCATGACATAGTAACTGCAGTGCCACGGCCCCGTGCATCGAAGAAATGGCGGTGTTTATGAGCTGCTGGGTCACCTGGCACTGTTCCATGTGTCTGGACTGCGAACGCTGTAGCCTCCAGAATTGGTGGTGCGGATGTGGTGGAAATGATGATGCTTCGCACTTTGCTGACGATGCGGTCGGACAACAATTCCCTGTGGCATCAGGACACCAAGAGGCTTGTGGCAAACCAGTCGTTGTGGCGCCGTCGTGATGGCCGACAGCTGGTCCAAGAATAGAAGCAGCACCTGGAAAACGTCAACGAAGGGCGTGACGTCGTAGCTACGGTATTGTGGGCCCATGACATGAATAATGTGACATGCCTGTTCAATGCATTATGAAACCCTTTTCCTTCAGCCTTGTGGTTCTGCTCAGTGTTTGTGATGCGTCACTTGAGACACTCTCATGAACAGGCTGCAGTTACTTTAGCTGGAATAGAGGCAGGTGGTTCTTGATACATGTGCACGCGGCGGTTTTAAGCTGTCCGATTGAGGCAACGAGGAACCACACGACCTCGTCTTGCTCTCACTCGTACGGCAGTGTCGGATTGTATTAATAATGTTATTGTGGATGATTAAAGCGTGGTGACTCCGGTTTTAATGCAAACTAAGTAGCCGAGGTGTAATGTATTTTGTTTATATGGGTACTGAGCGCATTTATTTCCACAACATACATACGAATTGGATATATGAATTGGACAATTATCAGTAATGATTATTCATAATAGTCTGAGATACGCATGATTTAATACTCATATGTACATATTGGCAAGATTTCACAAGCGGAGGACTTTGCGGGAAAATGGTTTCCAAGGAAGTCTAAGTATGTTTTCTAGCGAGCTGTTACATATGTTTTCCAGCGAGCAATTGTCGTTTGGAACTCAAGAAACAAAATATTTAGCCTCTAAAACGCAATTAGACCAAGGGTAGAATATGCAAAAAATGTATGGAATCCTTTTTCTGTTACAAACATACCAAGAAATGAAAAAATCCAGTGTCTAGCAGTCAGACTTATATTCAAAATATCGGTGGACGGACTCTCGTTCTCAACTGTGTGCACTAGCAGAACTACCCTCATTACAGGCTAGGACTAAATACGAAAGACTAAAATACCTTTACCTAATTATTAGTCATCATGTTCACATAAGGCATGCCGACTATTTTGATATTCTTCTCAGTAAAACTCCTAGACATCGCCAATCAGTGTTTATTCGTGCTGCTGCTGTCCACACAGAGTGTTTAAGCTTCGCTTCTTCCAACAGCTATCAGCGAATGGAATTATTTTCGGAAGAAGCTGTTGCATGCTCATCCACGGATTTATTCTTAAAACACATAGCTCATAGTCAGATTTGTGACTAACATAGCTTTATTTCCTCTATTTGATCTGATGCATCTAATTCTACTGTCTGGTTACGTTCTTCCTGTGCAATTAATTTTGTCCCTTTATCTGTTAGTTTTGATAACACAAAAAATTATGTTGTTTCTAGAATGGTTATGTATTTCTTTTCCACTCCTGTAATAGCCCTGAGTAAGGGCTGACAATAACTGTAAATAAAAATGAAAATAAATAAAAAATAAGATCTGCAGCCCAGTTGGTTCAGAGTGCCCTCAGCAGCTTTTTGATGAAAAGCTCACACAATTCTTCACAGTGTTCGGGTCTCTGCAAGAGGAACACCACATCAGAGAGCATCTCGTGAGGTGTGGGAGGACAGCACTCGAGAGCAGCTTGCATATTTGTCCTGAGTGACGGATCTCTGCTGAGTGTAGGGCTTTTTCAGCTGAGGTACAGACCAGCTTACACAACCAGACAACTTCACGTCGGGGGTAGCTGAGCCTTCCTTAGTCAAGGCTGAAGACGAACTGATATGCTCCCTCACGTGAAGCTTTTCTTCGGGAAAATGTGCAGCGTGGCACGGACAAAGGACAAGAAACGCACAACACGAGCGCTGCCGCGCTGCACATTTTCCCGAAGATGTTAGTACACCAACTCGCCCAGATCGCCGTATTAGTGAAGCTTTTCTTTTCAACTGCGGTTTGCACGCTTGATATGTTACCTGCAAAGTCAAGAAGTCCATGAATTGCGTTTTTATTTTGTGCGTGCCTGCTAAATGAGGTGATGGTAGTCGCAAAACAAAATATTACATTTGCTTCACAAACGAAAGCCAAATATCCTGCCAGGTAAACCAGTGCGGTGAAGTGAAATAGGATGGGGACTTCATTGTACTTCACGTGCTGAATTTTCCACAGCACAGCAAGAGCCTCATCAGGAATGGTTTGGACTTCTTGCTCCATGGAAAGTGTTTGTGTCATGCTGTTTGGCACTCCGAACTAGAGGGCGCATTCCCTCTTCTGGCTGCCTCTAAAATGGCAACCTGCACATATTAGCAAACTTTTACGCTCGGCACTAACAAAACGCGTGACGCTAACGAACCTTTAGCAACTTCTCTGCTGTGAAGACAGCTGTTTTGGCGTCGACTCGGTCGTTGCCGCCAATGAATTGTCAAAAGCAGCTGAATAGCGACTCAACTGGATCACCGTTGAGAGCCCCCGTCGAGGTGTACTTGAAGCTGAAAATAGTGATAACTGTTATGTAGTAAAACTTATTTCCAAAATTTAATGAGCCAATTGATTATCAAAGTTGAGCACTTCATCTTTCTTTGAAAGTTAGGATACTTTCCCGACGTCATTCGGGAGGTACTTCAC